>NC_138202.1:22520688-22645688 GCF_964194415.1 Vipera berus
AAACCGTCTCATACAGAGACCTCACGCAAAAGCTGAATGGGCATTTCAAACCCCGAATGTCTGTGCTGGCCTGGCAGTTCCGGTTTGACCAGAGGGTACAACAGCCAGGCGAATCTGCATTGGAGTTCATCGCAGCCTTGCGACAGGCCGCCCACCTCTGCCAGTTCTCCAATCTGGACGAGAGACTTTGGGACAGGCTTGTGTGCGGCCTAAGAGATAAGCGTCTGCAACAGAGGCTTTTCACCAGGCCCGATATAACTCTTCAAGACGCTCAAGATGAGACTCCCCTGCCCAGCAGCCCAGAGGAAGCAATTCACAATGAAGGTGCTACATACGGTGAGCACACAGATGAGGAAGAACCCGGCATCAATCTGATCCAGCGGAAAATGGAACAACGGGATCAACAACGTGAGCGCAGGGAGAGCCAGCAGAAGGCAGCTCCCTCCCCGAAATGCGGAGGCTGCGGAGGCAATCACCCGCGGGCAAACTGTAAGTTCCAGTCGGCCATGTGTCGGGCCTGTGGAAAATTGGGCCACATCGCAGCGGTCTGCCGTAGCCATTCCTGAGAAGGCCTACCGAAGCGACAGTCGGAGAACTCGTCGTGGAAAGGTACCGGGGCCTGGAGTTCAACAAGCGTGGGGTTTTTTGAAAGCCGGAGGGCCATCTGCCGATCCAGGGCCCCGCTGGCTGCTTAAACCCAAACTAAAATTAGAAGTCCAATTACAAGGCATTCCTTGTAAAATGGAGCTAGACTCTGGCTCTGCAGTCTTGATTATTTCCAAAGAGATATTTAAACTTGTTTTCAGCCGGAGCAAGCAGTGGGTTAAATTGAGGCCCTCCAGCATCTTGTTAACTGATTTCCAAAATGCCCCAGTAAAAGTTAAGGGGGAGGCCACCCTTTCTGTGCAGTTTAAGAGGTTTCAGGGGCACTTGGATGTTATTGTAGTTGAAGGCCATAGGACCAGTTTAGTCAGGTTGGACTGGTTTGAGCCATTGGGCATCGTAATATCTGGCATCCACAGATTGCAGGGAAACAACATCGAATCTGTCTGCAAAGAGTTTGCAGACAGATTCAATAGTAAGCTGGGAAGGTACACAGGGCCCCCCATTTTATTTAAATTAAACCCCAGTGTATTACCCATTAGAATCAAACCCTGGAGAGTCCCCTTTGCACTCAAGCACAAAATAGAAAAGGAGCTAGACAAATTAGTAGAACAGGGGGTCCTGCAGCCGACAGATGGGGGAGAGTGGGAGACCCCAATAGTCACCCCCCTCAAAGCTAATGGGGAGATCTGTATCTGCGCCGATTACAAATGCACCCTAAATAAGGCCCTAAACCAGCACGCTTACCCAGTCCCCACGGTCAGCCACGTTCTCGCTTCCCTCCAAGGCGGTGCCATCTTTGCTAAACTAGACCTCGCGCAAGCGTACCAGCAGCTGCCAGTCACCATGGAGACAACAGCAGCAGCACAAACAATTATAACGCATAAGGGAGCTTTCAGAGTTAACCGCCTGCAGTTTGGAGTAAGTGTAGCGCCTGGGATTTTTCAGGAGGTAATGGAGCAAACACTTAAGGGCATCCAGGGGGTATGCCCTTATTTTGATGATGTCCTCATTGCTGGAGAAACAGAGGAAGTGTTAGCAGACAGACATAGGGCAGTATTACAGAGGCTTCGCTCTGCAGGTCTCAAACTAAAAAGAGACAAATGCAGCATAGGGGTTACATCCACAGAATTTTTGGGGTTCAGGATCAATGCCAGCGGGATTCATCCCACAGAATCCAAAGTGAAGGCCATTAAGATGGCCCCCACTCCCAAGAACAGGGCGGAACTGCAAGCCTTTCTGGGATCATTAAACTTTTACCACTCCTTCCTACCCCACAAAGCAGCCATAGCTGAACCCCTGCATAGACTCCTAGATAAAAAAGCTACATGGAAATGGACCAAGGTCCATGACAAAAGCTTCCAGGACCTAAAGGCTCTACTGTCCAACAGGTCCACGGTCACCCATTTCATAGAAACCAAGCCTATCTGCATTGCTTGCAATGCTTCACCATATGGAGTGGGAGCAGTGCTAAGCCATCTGGAAGGAAATGGTACTCAGGTCCCCATAGCTTACTACTCTAGAACTATGCACAGATAGACAAGGAAGCCCTGGCAATAGTGGCTGGGGTCAAAAAATTCCACGACTATCTGTATGGTAGGGAGTTCACTGAGTTCACAGACCATAAGCCTCTATTAGGCTTATTCACCACTGACAAGCAAACCCCACAAATACTCTCCCCTAAGATGCTCAGATGGTCCATATTCCTATCAGCTTATAATTTTAAACTGATTCATAAGCCAGGGAAAGAAATGGGCCATGCAGATGGGTTAAGTAGGTTACCCCTAGCAAACATAGAACCAGATCCGGTGCCAGCTGCACAGATACTGGCAATCCAAGAGCTGCTGGAATGCCCTCTCCATGCTAAAGACATTGCAGCAGAGACAGCCTCAGACAAAATCCTGAGCAGAGTTCAGTCTTGGGTATTCACAGGGTGGCAGGATAAAAATCCAGGCCCAGAATTCCAAGCATATTTTGTAAGGAGACATGAATTGTCTGCACATAAAGGATGCCTGTTGTGGGGTAGTAGGGCTATTATACCATCAACACTAAGACATAGGGTGCTGCAGTCTCTACATGAAGGGCACCCTGGCATAGTTTGCATGAAGGCTTTAGCAAGGAGCTACCTTTGGTGGCCAGGGTTAGATAAGGCAGTGGAAGAGCAGGTACAGGGATGCTACACTTGCCAAAGGTCCAGACCGGAGATGCCCCAAGCACCTGTCCACAAATGGGAGGCAACACATACACCCTGGTCCAGGATCCATATAGATTGCGCTGGTCCATTTCAAGGACAGCTTTTCCTAATAGTGGTAGACAGCCACTCAAAATGGCTGGAGGTAGTGCCAGTCCCAAATATGACCACGGCCAGAACAATCCAAGTGCTCAGGAGACTTTTTGCCACACATGGTCTGCCTGACGTTGTGGTATCAGATAACGGGGCTCAATTTACCGCTGCTGAATTTCAGGCCTTCATGAGAGCAAACTTGCTTAGATATGCCACATCCACACCCTTCCACCCATCGACCAATGGACAAGCGGAAAGGATGGTGAGAACAACCAAAGATGCACTCAGGCGCATTATCGTCAGTGATCGGCACCACAGGTTGGCAGAATTCCTATTATCACAACACACCACACCTTGCACAGCCACGAGGAAGAGTCCTGCGGAACTCCATTGGGGCAGATGCCTCATCACCAAACTGGACAGGCTTCACCCCAACAGAGTGGCTTTGGAGGCCATACAACCCAAAACCCCAAGAGAACTACACCCGGGTGACTTGGTTTGGGCCAGAAACTATGGTCTGGGACACTTGTGGATTTCGGGGGGGGGTGGTTGACAAAACTGGGCCCTTATCTTACGTAATAGGGGTGGAGGGGGGTCGTCAGGTCAGAAGGCACATAGACCAAGTAAGGAAAAGAGTTCCAGAATGGTCAACAAGCAACCACGGGGAAAATTACCCCTCATCGAGTTTCCAAGCTGGCACACAAGCTAGCTCACAATCCCCCTACCAGCACCACCAACAACCACGTCTGAGCCCGAGGAGGACCAGGAGTGCCCTGATCAACCTGGACAGCAACCCTCCTCTTTCTGAGCTTGGCTGATTGTTTGCAAATGTTTCATTTTTGACTATGTAACTTCATCAATGCATGGCACGTTTCAGATAATAAAATGTTTTTAAGCAAACAACCAGGCTCAGGGAGCGCCAAGGATTCACATTAGGGTGCTTTATTTAAAAGATTCAAAGGGGTTAATTTAAAAATTGCATGCTTTGAAGAAAGACAGAGAATTATCTTTCTCTGTCTTGTAACATAATATAGTATCAGGAGATGGGGTTATCCAATGAAATTAATGGGGAGTTTGCTCTGAATACAGAACAGAAACACTTTCTTCAGACTATGATGAGTTAACCTATAGAGTTGGGGACAGATAGGGGACAGCTATCATCTTAGGCATCTTTTTTAAAAAGTTTAGTCATGTTAAGGCAGGGATGAGCAATCAATCCATGACTGAAGCCACTGAAATTCAACAGCAAGATGGAGAAATTAGCATGATTGTCCAACCATGTAAGGCATTGTTTTAATGTATACCTACATTCTTCCCTCCTGACACTTCCATAAAAAAGATGCAGGCTTTTTCTGCCTTTAGCCATCAGATTTTCTCATATAATACCCTGAAGAGCTTGCAAATGCTGTTCTCCACACAGCAGATGCTTTGCTGTGTGCACTGACCTCGGAATGGATGATCGGGTTGCATCATAAAAAATTCAGCATCCGATTGTGAGAATTTCATAGTTGTAGAGCATCTGCTCCCAGTGATAACCAAATCAATGTATGGAAATCCTCAAAGAAATACAACATCAAAAGATGGAGGCTTTCTATCTCTTATAAATGGAACAACTTCTCCTTTTTTGTCTTTTACAGCTGAAAGCAACAAAGGTTTTAAAAATAAATATTTTTAGATTCAAGGGGGTGTATATCATTAAAAAAAACAGAAGATACTGTTTTAAACTGACCCAATATTAAGTCAAACCACTTGTCAGACACACAGCTATTTTGGTGAGAAGCCAATGATATCTTATTCACACTATATGCTTCAGCACTGCATTATAATTGAAACCTCTATCATTATACTAAGTGTGGTAGAGATGACACAAAGGAAAGGTCCCTGTACTATGACCCTAATCCTAACTCTTCAATCATTGATGATCCTAATTCAAATGCCCCAAACTCAATAACTTTCCTTGAATTTAAGCACCATCCTTCCTTGGTTCACTTGATTGATTGATTGATTGATTGATTGATTGATTGATTGATTGATTGATTGATTGATTCTTTTGATTGGAGAACATGAGCAGGAGGATGTTCTGGGCTTCATGCCCTCTTGGAACCTTCCCTGAGTGAAATCTCTGTCAAAATACTGTCTGTGGAGATGACACAAAGGAAAGGTCCCTGTACTATGACCCTAATCCTAACTCTTCAATCATTGATGATCCTAATTCAAATGCCCCAAACTCAATAACTTTCCTTGAATTTAAGCACCATCCTTCCTTGGTTCACTTGATTGATTGATTGATTGATTGATTGATTCTTTTGATTGGAGAACATGAGCAGGAGGATGTTCTGGGCTTCATGCCCTCTTGGAACCTTCCCTGAGTGAAATCTCTGTCAAAATACTGTCTGTGGAGAAGACACAAAGGAAAGGTCTCTGTGCTCTGATCCTAATCGTAACTCTTGCATTCTCTATGCTGCCCTTGTGGCAGAAACCCATCATAAAGATAAGATCCTCCATTGTCATTGTGCCTTATGTTCCCCTAATAGGCATGAAAGGCTATAATTCCCAGCAGTGTTCTTCTCCATCAGCTAATCGAGACTAACTTCATTAAATGAAATTAATATTCAGGCAAAATAAAGGGGAATACTGAGGTTCACCCTGAGTTCAGACCGCATTCTATTCCCTTAAATCAGATTAATAAAATTCAACTATTGATAGCAGATAACATGCTATGCTGACCCAATGACTCCATATTATGGCTCAAAAATACCAGGACAATGGCTGGTTCCCACAATACCTGATCTATAAAATAACCAGCCCACTCTAGTTTAGTCTCAGATGTGTCACACGCCCCACCTGAATACTTGGAAGAAAGTACCTCTATATTATAGAGCTTATTATCTGGAAATTAAGGTGGATGTAGTTACCTAATTTCTTGAAGATGTAAATTATTCAACTTTTAATAAAGTTCTCCTTAGCAGTCAAGATATAATCCTCTCCTGTTTGACTTCTTTTTTCTTGTTATAATGATAATTTCTTGTTCTATTTATATATAATAATTTCTTCCAAACTTTCATCCCCATGCTTTATTTGGTATAAAGTGGATTATGAAAGCTTGTCAGAGGTTTAGGATTGACAATGAGGCATCAATTAAAGTTCAGGTCTGCACAGGAAGTTTTTTTCATCACAGCCTCTGATGTTCCCACAGTCTCTAATCAACCTTAAGGTATCAATGGCTTGTTTTTATTTCTGAAACATTTATGATGGTATCTGACCTCCCAACTCATCTTGTCCTTTCTAAACATAGGTGGATGATTAAACAAAAGCTTTCTTTCTTTTTATACACCCAGCTTTTATTTTCAGTAAAGTAGGAACAATAATGGGCAAGGTTTAAATGCTGCTTTGCCCCAAAGTAGAATTTTTCCAACAAAAGAAAAAACTTCCTCTTTTCTTTTGATCAGGCAGACCAATTTTCAGAGGATTGGGGATCACAACTCACTCTCCCTAATAGGTGGAACATCATCATCATCATCATAAGTTGAAAGGGACCTTGGAGATCATCTAGTCCAACCTCCTGCTAAGGCAGGAAACCCTATACCATTTCAGACAAATGGCTGTCCAGTCTCTTCTTAAAAACTTCCAGTGTTGGAGCATTCACCACTTCTGGAGGCAGGTTGTTCCACTGGTTAGTTGTTCTAACTGTCAGGAAGTTTCTCCTTAGTTCTAGGTTGCTTCTCTCCTTGACTAGTTTCCATCCATTGCTTGTTGTCCTGCTTTCAGGTGCTTTGGAGAATAGCTTGGGTCCCTCTTCTTTGTGGCAGCCCCTGAGATATTGGAACACTGCTATCATGTCACCCCTCATCCTTCTCTTCATTAAACTACACATACCCAATTCCAGCAACCGTTCCCTATATGTTTTAGCCTCCAGTCCCCCAATCATCTTTGTTGCTCTTCTCTGTACCCTTTCTAGAGTCTCGACATCTTTTTTACATCGTGGTGACCAAAACTGGATGCAGTATTCCAGGTGTGGCCTTACAAAGGCATTGTAAAGTGGTATTAGTACTTCACATTATGTCATCATACTATCATCAAAAAGGTAATGATCTCACAAGAAGAGGTGGCACCTGTTTGGGGGAGAGGGTTGGGTTTTAAAAGAAGTGGTGTGGTAGAATGTAATCTGGATTCCCAACCGGGAGGGAGTGCATTCCAGAAAAACAAAAGACAACAAAGTTTAAATAGTTTCTGTGGAGAAAGAGAGCTAAGACGACTCCTCCATAGGAGTTCTCATAGTGTATGTTTAATAGTGCAATTAATTTGCCTTAATTTAGTAAGATTTATATCTATATGTGAGGAATAATAAAGAAAGCTGCTCAGAAGAACCTCAACATGTCTTTCTTGGGTTTTAGAGCCTGACTAGAGGGAAGCCTCTGAGAAGGTCAGCCACTCTTAAGTTCTAACTTAAACCCCCCTCCCCTAAAACTTGGAAAGGTTTACTACATAAATTTGTCAATGAAAATGGACAAACTTCAGTGACTAGATATTACAGTATATCAGTTTAGAGGAAGATTGTTTAGAAATGGAAATTACAGCAATTTGCTTCCTATACTAGCACGGACTTGTATGCCCTCAGGGGAGCCCCCCTCTCCTGGGTGCGACCCGCCTCCTTAAACACTTTCAACCTCGATGACGGGCCCGAGTTTTGGGACCCTGAGAGATGGCTGGGCAGGGGCAGGGGCCGTCAACATAAATTTAATAGAAGGCCTCTGATCATTTTTTTATCTAAATTTTTTACAGGGTTAGGGAGAGGGGTGGGTGATAAGGGTTGTCTGGCTTTGGGGGGTGGCCAATCAACCATGGCTCAGGCCAGACTTGGGTCCGACCGCCCGGGGGGAGAACGGGGTGTGGTTGTCTCCGGGGCTCATGAGCGGGTCGTGGGATTACCGATTCCCACGACGGGGAATGGCAGCAGGTGGATAGACAGAGGGCCGTATCGTTACCGGGAGGGCCGTCTCCGCTATTTGCAAGCGGTGAGGCGCTCCGACCCTCTGCCTCTTCCTCGAGGTTCCGGGGGCGAGGATGTGCAGCCTCCTGAGCTCCGGCTGGTGTACCTGAATGCCAGGTCCGTGGTTAACAAAGCTCCCCTCGTCAGGGATTTAGTTGAGGGTGAGCACGCGGACCTGGCTTGCATCACGGAGACTTGGTTGGGCCCAGAGGGTGGGGTCCCTTTGGTTGACCTCTGCCCACCAGGCTTCCGGGTGCTACATCGGCCACGAGCTCATGGTAGGGGTGGGGGTGTGGCGGTGACTATGAGGGAGACCTTATGTCCGCGGGAGACCACCGTTCCTCAGATAGTCGGGTGTGAGTCTCTCTTTGTGAGATTTGGTTCTGAGGCGCAGTTGGGCTTGCTGATGGTGTACATTTCGCCTAGTCGCACAGCGGCAGCCCTGCCCGAGCTGCTCGATATCCTCTCGGGGTTGGTGGTTGAGTTTCCCAAACTTATTGTTTTGGGAGACTTCAATCTACCATCCCTGGGAGGCTCATCTGAGCTAGCTCAGGAGTTCATGGCTTCCATGACGGCCATGGACCTGACGCAAGTAATTTTTGAACCTACTCATGAGGGAGGCCACACCCTTGACCTGATTTTTTTATCTGGACGGTGGTTGGATGATCTTGGTGGGGGCTCTCCATTTATTATGCCCCTGTCATGGACCGATCATCATCTCCTGTGGCTGGTCTTCCGTTTTGCCACCCCCCACCGTGGGGGTACGGAGCCAATTAGATGGTACCGCCCCAGACGCTTAATGGATCCTGATAGATTCCAAGAGGCGCTGGGGTCCCCACCTGCCTCCACTGCTCACAACTCGGCGGATGCCTTAGTGGAAGCCTGGGAAAGGGCAGCCACTGAGGCACTTGACCGGGTTGTACCCTTGCGGCCCCTGACCCGGTGCAGATCCCAGCGAGCTCCATGGTTCTCCTCGGAGCTCCGGGAGATGAAGTGTCGGAAACGGGGCCTAGAGAGTTGTTGGAGGTCTAGCCGATCCGAACCCGACCGGTTGCGGTTAAGAACCCATATTAGGTCTTATCTCGCAGCGATGAGGGTGGCGAGGTGTAATTACTTCTCCACCCTCATCGCGTCCGCAGATAATCGCCCGGCCGCCCTGTTTAGGGTGACTCGCTCACTTCTTAATCAGGAGGTGAGGGAGGATCCCTTGCAGGGTCGTGCCGAGGAATTTAGTCAACATCTGTCGGATAAAATCGCTCGGATTCGGACCGGTTTGGACTCCAGCTGGGCAGAGTCTGGCGATAAGGACACGGGTGGTCTTGTCAATGTTATCTGGGAAGAGTTTGATGCTGTGACCCCTGATGAAGTGGACAGGATTATGGGGAGGCTGAGCTCTACCACATGTTTATTGGACCCGTGCCCTTCCTGGCTGGTTTATGCAGCTAGGGAGAGGACACGAGGCTGGCTCCAGGCGGTTATATCTGCTTCTTTGAGTGAGGGTTATTTCCCCACCGTCTTGAAGGAGGCGGTGGTGAGACCTCTCCTCAAGAAGCCTGCCTTGGACCCAGCTGTATTGAACAACTTTCGTCCAGTCTTCAACCTTCGCTTTCTTGCGAAGGTTGTTGAGAGTGTGGTGGCGCATCAGCTCCCTCTGGTCCTGGATGAAGCGGATTATTTGGACCCCTACCAATCGGGTTTCAGGCCCGGGTACAGCACGGAGACGGCATTGGTCGCTCTGGTGAATGATCTCTGGAGGGCTCGGGATAGGGGATATTCCTCTGTCCTAGTCCTATTAGACCTCTCGGCGGCTTTCGATACCATCGACCATGGTATCTTGCTGCGGCGTCTCAGGGGATTGGGAGTGGGAGGCACAGTTCTTCAGTGGTTCTCCTCCTATCTCCTGGGACGCTCGCAGTCGGTGTTGGCAGGGGGGCAGAGATCGGCCCCTAGGTCTCTCGTTTGTGGAGTTCCTCAGGGGTCGGTTCTCTCGCCTCTCCTGTTCAACATCTATATGAAACCGCTGGGTGAGATCATTCGTGGTTTTGGAGTTGGGTATCATCAATACGCCGATGATACCCAACTTTTCTTTTCTACCCCAAACCACCCCAGTGATGCCCTCGCTGTGATGTCTCGTTGCCTGGAGGCGGTTCGGGTCTGGATGGGGAGGAACAGACTTCAACTCAACCCTGACAAGACTGAGTGGCTGTACATTCCGGCATCCCAGGACATTCAAAATGTTCCATCTCTTTCTATGGGGGGTGAGCTTTTACCCCCCGTGGATAGGGCGCGCAACTTGGGAGTCCTCCTAGATTCACGGCTTACTCTGGAAGACCACATAGTGGCCGTGACTAGGGGGGCTTTCGCCCAGGTTCGCCTGGTGCGCCAGTTGCGGCCCTATCTGGACCGGGATGCTCTGTGTACGGTCACTCATGCGCTCGTGACCTCTCGCCTTGACTACTGTAACGCTCTCTACATGGGGCTTCCCTTGAAGTCCACTCGGAGGCTCCAACTGGTACAGAATGCGGCCGCGAGAGTTGTCCTGGGAGTTTCCCGGTACTCCCATGTTACACCTTTGCTCCGCGAGCTGCATTGGCTACCAGTTGTCTTCCGGGTGAGGTTCAAGGTCCTAGTCATGATCTTTAAGTCCTTACATGGCATGGGTCCGGGTTACCTCAGGGACCACCTGCTGCCGGCGTCAACTTCCCTCTGCCCAGTACGTGCCCACAGAGAGGGCCTCCTCAGGGTGCCTCCGGTCAGGGAATGTCAACTGGTGGCCCCCAGGGGGAGGGCCTTCTCTGTGGGCGCTCCGGCATTATGGAACCAACTGCCGGTTGAGCTCCGGATGGCATCAGACCTCCGATCCTTCCGTCGCGGGTTGAAGACCCATTTGTTTGAATTGGCTGGTCTGGCCTGATGGGGGATTATGGGTTTTTAAATTGATTTTTAGTATTTATCATTGTTGTTTTTAATCGGGCACTGGTTTAATTTCCTTTTAACTTTTGTATTGTTATTTATATATGCCCTGTGAACCGCCCTGAGTCCCTAGGGAGAAGGGCGGTATAGAAATCAAATAAAACTAAACTAAACTAAACTAAACTAAAAGCATCCCTGCCCCTGAGCTAGAGACAAAATGTGTTCATTTTGGTACTATTATTTTATTGGATTTATATACCACCCTTTCCCGAAGGACTCAAGACTCTATATCTAGAGTTTGTGTACAGTACAGTAAGGATGTGTAATGACAAAAAGTACTACTACTATATTCTAACTGTATTTCCTTTGCCCATAAAAAGTTCCTCTAAGATATTCTTGTTGCACTGTTTTTCTGTATGTAAGAGAAGCTGAGAGAAATAAAGAAGCAGAGCGAGGGATTGGCGTCAGTGTTCCCAGCTGATTTTATCAGCTGATCTAAGTCCTCCATCCACCTCCACAGAAGACATGAGAGAAAGGAAAAAATACACATGAAGTGGAACCTTCAGGACTTTTCTGGGAAGTCCACTTCCATTACAGCTTCTCACTATGATAATCATAAGAACCTATGCTTGAATGTTCCTGTTTTAGTTTTCTCTTGCTGTCCCCCTTTCCTTTTGTGCCATGTCTTTATAATGTCACCCTAAATATCAGAACTGTCTGATTTTATTACTCCATAAACTGTATTGAGATCCTTTCAGAATGAGCAGGGAATATCAATGCTTTATGGCAGGTCGAAAAAAGCAGATAGAAAAGTGTATGCACAAAGAATCTGTCTTGGGGGAGCATCCTATTCTTTCAGTTAGGTCTGGATCATGCATCTTTTCTCACTGAGTTTCAAATCAGGGGTCCTGATGAAGTTACCCAGTTAGGGTAATTAAATGTTGCAAGAAAACAAGCCAGCTCAGAGAGCACCAAGGACCCATCATTCCAACCCTGAGCTACAAATATTCACCTTCATTGGTACTCCAGGGTCAGCTGGGGCTGGGGTCTGATGGTCGAATTAATATTCTGCTGTTCAAGACATTGCCACTCACTCACTTTTTGTCTCCTTTTCAGGCCAAAGGAAATAAATAAAGGTGGCCATCCAATCTCTTTAATGAATGAACAGTGGCAGCAGAGTGTACAAAGGGGAAGATTGGAACATCACCCTATCTGCTAATAGGTTCCCCACACTAGTATGGATCTCAGATGTGCTCCAACATTTTTTCCCCTTGACATTATATCTGTCCATTGCTGTCCAAACTGAACACCAGCATTCTGGAATTGTTTGGTTGCTTTAGGAAAAATCCAACTTAATTCTGAAAATATCACATGCTTAGTAATCCTACCAACATCTATCTGGCACAGCTTTGGAGGGAGCTCATGGAAAATCCAGCAGCAACTTCTGGGGCCCATAAATAGCTGCTGCTGAAAGAAGGGGAGAATGGGGAATCCTTGAATATATTTATAAGCCCTTGCATTGAATTTAGACCTTTATCACTGACAGTGAGTGATCTTATTCTGTCGTGCTTTGGTTTGTTTTTTCCTTTCATCCTTAACAGGTTAATCTGTCCTCCTCTTCAGTGTGACAAACACATTCCACTTCCCAGAAGTTCTAATATTTCAATATAGTTCTCCTAAAATCAAGCCATTCAGACCAGAATTAAATCCTGATTTGTGATCATTCAACTGACAGACTGCCATAATCTGAGGTTTCATTTCTCTTCATCACAGATGATGTTTAGTTTAGCAGAAGGCATTCAGATTGCTCTTTGGATTACCTGTCACCTAGGCTCATAGACTCATAATCTTCGAAGAGTTCTAATTTATCCTGCATAGTGGACCTGTAAATAATTTCTTCTATGGAAATGAGCAGTGGAACTCAATTACTTTGAGGCAATATAGTAGAAATGAAAATTAAACCAGCTAGAAGGTGCTATAAATTCTACTAAATGTGATCCCATATGACTCTTTGCAACTTTTGCCCAGATATTTGTTTCATTTAACCAGGACTTTATTAGCTAAAGGAGAAGAATACTGCTGGAAATTATAACCTTTCATGCCTGTTCATATGATACCATGACAATTAAGGCTGCTATCCCTACAGTGGGACTTGGTTTCTACTAACAAGGACAGCTTGTAGACAACTACAGTATAGGAGAAGTTTC
This sequence comes from Vipera berus, assembly GCF_964194415.1. NCBI lineage: Eukaryota > Metazoa > Chordata > Lepidosauria > Squamata > Viperidae > Vipera > Vipera berus. The sequence goes on from NC_138202.1 coordinate 22,533,686, forward strand.
TGAATAGCAGATACCTTTGCCTATTTCCCAGAACAGCCTCCCCTTTGAGATACAGAGGGCCTCTATCCTGTTTCCCTTTTGGAAGGCCATTTTTTTCAGATATTGGATCAGGATGGGAGATGAGACCAGCATTTCTGTCTATGAGAGGTTAATATTATAGCATTTTATGATGCATATTTTTTTAAAAAAATTATTTTATTATTTTTTATTTGCCAGAGGGCTATTTTATCAAATGTGGTATCTAATATGGTGGTCATATAAATCTAATAAATATTTGTATACATACATGCATACACAGAGTACCTCATGCCTTGTTTGAAGACAATATTGGAAGAGCTGTCCACATGGAATTTAGCTCAGAACTATATTTGATTGTAATCCAATACGTATTTAATTGAGGAACAGCTTAGTTAACATATAAGCTTACAGTGTTTCATAATTAACTAATTCTACTATGGGTTTAGGGATGCGGTGGCTCAGTGGGTTAGGACGCTGAGCCTGTCGATCGGAAGGTCGGCAGTTTGGTGGGTCAAATCCCAAGTGCTGCATAGCAGAGTGAGCACCTGTTACTCGTCCCAGCTTCTGCCAACCTAGCAGTTCGAAAGCACATAAAAATGCAAGTAGAAAAATAGGGACCACTACAGTGGGAAGGTAACAGCGTTCCATGTGCCTTTGGTGTCCAGTCATGCCGGCCACATGACCACAGAGACATCCTCAGACAAGCACTGGCTCTTCGGCTTTGAAACGGAGATTAGCACCGGCCCCTAGAGTCGGAAACGACTAGCATGCATGTGCAGGGGAACCTTTACCTTTACCTTTTACTATGGGTTTATATTTCTCAAGATTAATAAATTATTACAAGAAATTTATTTATTTATTTCTGATGGCTTTACTAATGGAAACTATTGGAAGCTAATTTATATCTTACTGTGGATTAATATTATTTATGTGTGGAGAACAGCATTGCCAAAAAATTTAAACCAACAAAACATTCTGAAGAATTTTCATTCGTTGAAATATTTTTGAAAAATTCTGTCTTCAGTCTTAGTTGCCTTTTTAAATTAACAAAATAGTTCTTAATGTGTTACTCCATTTACACAATCATTTGGGGGGAAGCATTAAATATAATTGTAAATAATTGTATGTACAATTATGTATTTCTCCTCAAATTTGCAAATGTATTTTTTATTTATTTTCATTCTGCCCTTATTATTTTTTTAAAATAACACAAAGCATCAAACATACTTAATACTCCTTCCTTCTCTCATTTTCCCCACAACAGCAACAACCCTGTGAGGTCAGTTGGGCTGAGAAAGAGTGACTTCCGAAGGTCATCTAGCTGGCTTTCATGCATAAGGCATGGCTAAAATTTATAGTCTCCTAGTTTCTAGCCTGGTCCCTTCAACACTAGACCATACTGGCTATTTTATTTTATTTTATATTTTATATTATTTTATTTATACTCCCTAGCTGCTTTTAGCACTAGATTTTGTGTTGTTTTCTTTCATAATGTTCTGTTTCATTTTATTTTTAATACTTTGTTGACATACCATTTGGTTTAATAAAAAATCTGCTAAGAAAGTGAGATATCCTATTAAATAAACACAATCATACAACATAACATCAGGAAAAAAAATGCTTGATTTTCCTGCTTCTGCTGCTTTGTTTCTTGCCCCACGGTAGCTCTGTAGCTGTGTGCCAACAATCAAATGCCTGATTATGTGTATGAATAGTATTTCAAGGAACTGCCACTGAATTAAAATTCAGGGAGAGGTGAAGTTTTATTACAAAGCCCACATTCATATTCAAGCTATGTTAATTCTCTTCTGCTAAGGTTCATTGGATTCAGTCACTTAAGAACAAAGGAGCACAAGGGAAAAAAATCCACAAAGCTGTAATACTGAGAGAGAAAGAAAGACAAAACACCGAATACATTTTCTACAGCCCTAAAACATTTTTCAGACACTGTTCTCCAATAGGTTGTTACGAAAGATTCAGATATTAATCAAAACAGAATGGATGAACAGCAGTGTTTTTGTGAAATGCAGCTGGAAGGTAATGAAAGAACTAGAATAAAGACATTACTTTTGCTCACTGGGCTTGGAGGAAATGGGGAGAATCAACCATCCACAGACCTCTAGTAGGTCCATATATACAAAAAACACAGCCTGTGAATCATAGAACCTCTAACCAACAGCCCAGCCAATTCTATTTAGGTTCTGTGGGTCTGATTATCCTTCAGTCAAAAGGATATTAAAGTTCCAATAAAACTGGAGACACATAGCTGGGTCACTCAGGACAAGACACAGTTTGGCAGGGATCATTAATTTCATCCAGCAGATCCCTTCTTATAATCATAAATGTATATCTATATATACCAGATTTCTTTTCAGCTCCCAAATGCTAATGTTTGATTATATTCCACTCTCATGCAAAATGTCACAGCATCACGACTGTAATAAAAGGTTGTTTTTGTTATTCTTATAGTTGTTAATGTATACAGAGATTCAGAAGAATTACAATGAGTTTTTATTTATAGCAATTTTTGCAGCTATGGTATATATCAGTACAATTATTAAGCTATTATATTTAAAAGGGAACATTCTGGGAAGGTGATTATTTTACTTAATGCAGTGCACATAACATGGTCATTACAAATGTGTATTTATTTTGCATTTTTATCCTCTCTTTTGTCTCAGAACATACGGCATCTTACATAGGATTTCCCCCTCACTTTATTCTCACAACAGGAGCCTGCTGAGGGACTGGTCCAAAAGCCACACGGGAACTGCATAGGCAAAACAGAACATGAAGTTGGATCAATCCAGTTATAATCAACACACTTGTACAGAGAGGGCAAATATAATATGTTGCTGATTTGAGTTGTGATTGAGATGTATTGTTTACCTTCAGTATTGTGGGTTTTTGTTTTTGTAACTGTTGGTTTTTAATCTTTGCATGACACCCGGAGTCACTACTGTAACATGAATGGTTATGATAAATTAGAGAGAGAGAGAGAGAGAGAGAGAGAGAGAGAGAGAGAGAGAGAGAGAGAGAGAGAGAGAGAGAGAGAGAGAGAGAGAGAGAGAGAGAGAGAGAGAGAGAGAGAGTTAAATAGATGAGGGAGGGAGGGAGGGAGGGAGAAAAAGAGAGAGGCGGACAGGCAGGCAGGCAAAACTTAAGAGGCTAGACCCTTTGCTGGAGAATGATGATACCTAGCTGGATAATAGAGAAGGGGAGGAAGACTGCTGGAATTAAATGGCCAATAGATTTAAATAATTAAACAAGATGCATCCGGCATTAAGAAGGTTAGATTCCTTCCAGAAAAGGGAAGAACAAAAGGAGACAACTGTGTCATCAATACAAAATATTGGTGCCACTACTACACCAATATAATAGGAGTACAAACTGCTTCTCCTCACAGGATCTCCTTGGATGGATCAACTCTGACTGGAGTAAGGATGTGGGAAGTGCCTATGCGCCAAGCCACATAGGGCTTTATCAGTCAAAACTAGCACTTGTACCCAAAAATCTACTGACAACCAATGCATGATGTGAAGAATAAACATAATGAGTCTGACATGCCTAACGTCTGTTAATATGCAAGCTGGTATATTTGGCACCAACTGTAGTTTCCAAGTGATCTTCCAAAACAAAACCATGGAGAATGCATTACAGACATTAATTGAACAACTGAACAAACCATGAATTATTGATGTCAAATACGTGGGTTCAACTTAAAAATCAAAGAGCAGGTATGCTAGGAAAACCTTACCTGCAAGACATACGTTGACACTACAAGAGCAATGTAAGGAACAAATTCATTTTGCTCAATGTATTCAACACAGGCCTGCAGAAGTTATAGAAAGAGGCAAAGGAAAATATTAGTGGGGTACTGGAAATGTCAAAGATGGAAAAATCCATGTGACTTGAAGAATAAATTATCACAATAGCAAAAAAAAACCCACTGAGGATGAACACTTTAGGCAACAAGAAGGATGTACCAATAATGTCAAATATGTATCATCCACTGAGAGAAGACAAAGAATATTTAGTCAAGAATGTCAATAACAAAGGAAAATAACCAAGTAAAGGTTAATGAGAGATGCTTTTAAGATGATTAGCAAAATCAAGAAAAATGTACTGCTAAAGTAGGTGTATTCAGTCATTAGGTAAAGGTAAAGTTTCCCCCGCACATGCGTGCTAGTCATTTCCAACTCTAGGGGATGGTGCTCATCTCCGTTTCAAAGCCGAAGAGCCAGCGCTTGTCTGAGGACGTCTCCATGGTCATGTGGCCGGCATGACTAGATGCCAAAGGCACACGGAACGCTGTTACCTTCCCACCGTAGTGGTCCCTATTTTTCTACTTGCATTTTTATGTGCTTTCAAACTGCTAGGTTGGCAGAAGCTGGGATGAGTAACAGGTGCTCACTCTGCTACACGGCACTCGGGATTTGACCTGCCAAACTGCCGACCTTCTGATCGACAGGCTCAGCGTCCTAACCCACTGAGTCACCGCGTCCCTCTATTCAGTCGTTAATAAGATCTAATAGAGGCAAATGAAGTTAAAGGAGAATAGAAACACTATACTGAGACATCTTACAAATGATATCATAGACTGACAGAAGTGTTTGCAGAGAGATAATATATTTTGGAACTGAGAAAATTAACAACTGACTTCTCAAATATCAGCTATCAAATAGAAAAGTACCAAGCATATATGTGCTTTGTTTATTAAGGCTTCAGGTGAAGTGACAGTTAAACTGTTAACATCTCCATGTCAAGATTCTGTGATTTGGAGGTTGGAAAAGTTCAGGGAGATGCTCTCTGGAAAAGCAGATACAAGTGAATATGCAAATTATTGAGTCATTACATTAATGACTCAAGCAACCAAAGTTTTGTTTAAGATCTTAGAAGAACAGAGTCATACCTGAACAAAGAAACATCTAATGAAGAGGCAGGTTTCAGAAAGTATAGTGAAGCATGAGATCAAGATAGCTCATACAAAGATGGAATAGTGAAGAATATAAGAAAAGAATATAAGTAGGGAGTTTAATTTTTTGAATAAAGCACAGCCCTTGTGTAGGTCATGCCAGAACATGGACAGTATTAAGCCTATGGGTCTGTCCGAATACTTATTATTCCTTTGAGGCATATTTACAATTATCAAGAAACTACAGTAAGAATTGAAACTAGAAAAATGGAGTTCAGAATAGGGAATGAAATGAGGGGAAAATGCATACTGTTCCCATCTTTGTCTACAATCTTATATTGGCTGTATCAAAGATTGGTAAAATTGGAAGAGATGACAGCTGAAATTGAAGTAGAAGGCTCAGTGTGAAGACTTTGAGTTGTAGAGACAAAAGCACTTTGCAAGCTAAAAGTAAATTTAGAAGTGCTAATTATGAAAGCAGTTAAATAAAGTATCTTAGTTAATAAAGCATCTTAGTTAATGCTAAATATTTAAAAGAGAAACTTGATGACAACTAGACAATGAGAAGAAGGTGAGATTAAGAATAAATAAAGATGGAAATGAGCTGGAGAAGATAATTAAATATAAACAAATGCCATCACTCAGTTCCTTTTTTCATACTTTCTCTTCTTGTAGTCATTCTACTTTTAATTTTTTTCCTTCCATGTCCTATTCCTGAGATGCACTCTTGACATAAATATCTCAGTATCTCAATTATCTCATTATCTCAACTTTTAATCATAAATAATCAAAATAAATTATTCTTTGCCCCATATACAAACAGGCATACTAAAGCTTAAACTATGCATTCATTTTATAAGCAGTTACTTAACCCATAGTAACTCTTTTTATTCATTTTTGGGACTCCAAAATGCCCCAGTTAGTTTTTCTGATAGTTTCACATCTTGTTCCCATCTATCAATGTAATGTAATAGCACAATTCATTCCTCTATTCATTAATTCATTTACCCTCTTATATTATAAATTACAATCTCACACATTATATAAATATAATGGGGCAAGATCAGAGATATTTACCTCTGACCATCATGGCTTTGATTATCAAAACTTTCTTGTAATGCTTTCAGGTATCAGCCCTACAAGGAATGCTAAATTAGGGAACAGTCAGATTATAATAACAAAACCTTGAAATCCTGTCAGAGTTTCTCTCTGGCCTGTTTTATACCAAACAGAATCAAAGTAAGGATATTCTGAGTTGCTTTCTCACCCTTTTCTTTTCCAGGTTTAAGTTAATATTTATGTAATCATTTTTGCATTCCTTCTTCAAGGTTATCTCTGTACATCTCTATATTAAGTGACTTTCAGACAGCCACTCTCTCTTAATCCAACCTATTTCACAAGGTCATTATCATGGGGGTAAAATTGTTGGAAGTATTATTATTGAGTTCTGAGGTCAAAAAGGTAAGACAAATAAGTTTTTTTTAAAAAAATAAGTAAAACTAAACAGCTTCCTTGAATGATGATTAGAATCTAGAAACTCACATACTTCATGAATGGACTAAAAACAATCCTGTTTGCCAAGGTTGAGGGAAATAGAAGAATTGGAAGACAATATATAGATTAGATTAATGCTGTCAAGGAGATTACAAAATTGTCCTTGGAGGAACTACAAGTTATTTCTAGAAACAGTTAAGATGTTGAGTCCATGCAGCGGTCTGTCCCAGTGGTATGTAATTTACTACAGTGAGTAACAGGTTAAATTCATTGGCCTAAATTTGTCAAGAAAACTGCAGGGACATGTCCAGATGCTCACCTGGAGTCAGGATTGACTTGAAGACACAACTTAATGATAGTTTTTACCATTATAAATTTTATATTCATTTGTGTAATCTAAAATGTAACTCACAAATATGAAAATACAAAAAGTCATTCTTATCTCAAGCAATTAATTCTGTGGATCTCATATCTCTCTCTCTCTCTCTCTCTCTCTCTCTCTCTCTCTCTCTCTCTCTCTCTCTCTCTCTCTCACACACACACACACACACACACACACACACACACACACACACACACAAATCAGCAAATAATTGGAAATTGCTTTTCTTTTAACTGAACAGCTGCTTTGGGAATGCTAACTGCTAGAGCCAAAATTGGAAAAAGCTGGTACAATTTCTCTAAACAGGTTAGTGTAAAAATAGATCTCACTATCTTAAAAATTCATTGGGAAAGGTGAGGATGAGGGAATACATGGGATGTAAATGGGAAAAAGAAATGTGTATGTATTATACCAATGTGATAGACTCAACAAATCACTGGAGAGGATCCAAGCAAGCACATATTTTCAAAGCTAGATTACTCTAGTGCCTGGTCTCTTACCCCCACACATTCATTTCAAGGTTACATAGATCTTCTGGAGAATGTTAGTACAAACATAAACACATGGAAAACGAGCCTGAATTTCAAAGGGCATTCCTTTACAATAAAATGAGAGCCAGTTTGGTTTAGTGGTGAAGGAATCAGGCTAGAAACCTGTGTGTGTGTTCTAGTTGCACCCTAGACATGAAAGCAACTGAGTGACTTTGGGCCAGTCACTCTCTTAGCCTACAACATGAAACTCAAGTGACAAAATGATGCATTAATTCATGTTACAACCAATGGTCACACTTGGTTAATCCAAGACTTGATTGGAAAAAAGCCAATCCTATCACTAGAAAAAAAATACTTTACAACTTTTTTTTAAGATAAAGGAGCACAACACATATATCCTTCAAAGAGTGAAAACAATTCATGAGCAATCTTTGAAATGTAACTGAGCAACTTTGATATGCAGAAGGTCCCAAGCTTCAAACTATTGTTCTAAATCAGGGGTGTCAAACTGCTGGGCCACGGGCCAAATGCATCATGCGGAAGCCATGCCCACCCCATTGCTGGCAATGGCAAAACAGTCCTAATGTGTCACATGACATCATGTGACGTTGTGAGTTTGACATGTCTGTTCTAAATCAATGTGCCTGAGTTAGTTGCACAAAGAGAGAAAGAGAGATAAGACAGCAGCAACCAGACATTCTTGAGTCTGATGTTTCTTACATAAGATGTAAATGTTTTTCAAGAAGTGTAGAAGAATTAACAGGGTGCTGTTTACCGCTATAAACAGAAAAGTCAATACCATTGTCAAGAATTTCAGAAGCTGTACTACTATGTATATAAAATACATTTTGTTCAAAGTTTTCACAACATTCTCTACTGTTTTTATTTATTCAGTGGTGCTCAAAATCCTAAGGAAGTGGGTGGACCAAGGGGGCCCTTAAGTTGACTTTTCTGCTGGACCAGCTATCACAAATAAGAAGAAAAAAACCATTAAAACAATGCAACAAATACAAAGAGGAATACCCTTTTCAATGACCTGGAAAGCCATGAAAGATCAGGCAGAAGTGATTGGAGCCACAGTTGACAACATCTACATGTTGTGCCATTGTGCTTAAGAGAGTCAACTGGCAATAGAGTATGTCACCATCACTTTATACCATACTGTGATCATTTATTCATACATTACAGGTGAATTGTCCAACTTGAACATAGATAAAGATTAAAGTTAGGAACTAAAATATATCAAGTGAAAATAGATATTATAGATATCTTGGGGCATGGACTTCTACGTGCTCAGGTGACACCGAATTGCTGACAAATGATAGACATCTGTTACAAGTTATAGAAAAGAAAAGAAGAATGAATAACATAGTCATAATTACCTGAGCTTGAAAATTAATGATATTTACCAGAGCCAGAACAAGAACACCAAAAAGATTATTTCTGTTTGTAAATTACGTTTCTAAGTTTGAAACTCAGAGAGAACATGAGTGTGAATACCAGGGCTTTTTCTTTGTCATAGAATGAATGGAATGGCATTCCAGCACCATTTTTTGAACAGAAGAACTTGTTCCTTCTAAGCTGCCAGCATGAGTACAGGTATGGCTACAGAACAATTTTGCAGACACCCAGCAGCCTGATCCAGGCTCTGGAGGCCTGGAAAAGGAATCTGCCGCCTGGATCTATGGCTGCAGAGTGATTTCGCACCCTGCACCCCCCCCAGCCTGCGCTCTGGAGGCCTTTTCTAAGCCTCCGGAGCCCAGATCCATGGCTGTGGAGTGATTTTGCAGCCCCCATGTGGCCTGATCCGTGCTCTGGAGCCTGGAAAATGCCTCTGGAGCCCAGATCCATGGCTTAGAAAAGGCCTCCAGAGCCGGATCGGGCCACTGGGGGCCCACAAAATCACTCCACGGCCATGGATCCAGGCTCAGGAAGCTTGGAAAGGGCCTCCATAGCCCAGATCAGGCCACAGGGGGCCCACAAAATTTCTCCACAGCCATAAATCTGGCTCCGGAGGTCTTTTACAGGCATCTGGAGCTCAGATCAGGCTGCTGGGGGACCACAAAATCGCTCCACGGCCATGGATCTGCGCTCCAGAGGCTTGGAAAAGGCCTCCAGAGCCCAGATCGGGGGTGCAAAATTGCTCCACAGCCATAGATCTGGGTGGCAGAGGACTTCTCCAGACCTCCAGAGCCCAGATCAGGCCGCGAGGGGTCTGTGGATGCATCCCCTGGCCTCAGGTCAGAGCAGCAGCAGGAACCAGGCAGAGATGAGACAGACCTTTTCCAGGTGAGTGATCTGCACCTCAGAAGCTCCCTAAAGCGGTTTCTTTCCCCACCTCCCCCCTGCTCCGTAAAGGGCTTTCTACTGGACCCAGAGCTGTGTGTAAGTTCCAGCACTTTTTTTTTTACAAAAAAAATATATGTGTGTAGGCATCTCAAATTTAGGGATACTATCAGTGGTTCTATTTTCCCATTCCAAATATCTTCTGTTCACCTTTAATCCTGTGATACAGTTTTGCAAAGTCTGGAGGCAACGCACTTGTCAAAAGAAAACTCCACTTTTTATTAACATTTATTAACATTTCAAGGAGCAGTGTTTGAAGCCAATTATGCTTTATGGATTAATTTCACAAATGGCCCATATTTTTTGCCAGTTAAACTGGAATGGCGCCCTTTGAAAGGCAGCCATTACCTTTGAAATGCAGAAATATCTGTGAAAGTTTCTGTTGCTTCATTCAATATTTGATTTATTTGGGAGTTTTCAGGTGCCCGAGAGAAGGAGCATAACATATCATGAATGAGATACCATAAACAATGAAAAACTTTGGAGAATTGCAAGCAAAGAACAAGAATCTCAGTTCCTGCAAAATTTGTCATTACTTAATTATGTACCCTGGCAATCAGGAGAGTCTAGAAACAAATTCAACAATGTCAAAATGGTAGGCATAGCTGGGTGTTGCACGCATCACATATTAAAATTTTGTTATAATTGAGCCACAGGTATGCAATGCCCTGTTAGTAGTATCTAGGCATTGTCAGTTACTTCTTGGACACCCATTCACACCTGCTCTTTTGCATGTTCATTTCTCATGGTTTTTCTCTCTTAGTTTACTACTAACACAGAGGCTGACGTCCATTTCCCTCTCTCTCACTGCAGTGACAACTCTTCCTTTAAGTAGGACTCCTCTCAGGAAAGAGGAATCATTGCTTACTCAGCCACTAAAGTGATTTAATCAGGCATATATTAAACCAAGATATAAAAAAGATGTGGTATAGGGTTTCCTGCTTGAGCAGTGGGTTGGACTAGAAGACCTCCAAGGTCCCTTCCAACTCTGTTATTCTGTTAAAGGTTGGAAAACTTTCATCCATAGGATAAGATAGAGTCTATGCATCAGACTCACTATAGCCTTCATGGAATCTCTTCCCCACCTCCTTGAAAAATGAAGATCCTCTCCCTTTCCTGATGTCCAACTCCTCTGGCTGAATGATTCCATATTCTTCTATTCCATGGAATAAGGCAGGACTTTTCAGCCAGTGGTATGGGTACCATCTGTGGTACATTGGCATCTGGTAGGTGGTACACGACCATCCTAGAAAAGTGGTAGCAGGGGAGGGGAATGAGCTGAACTGGTGGCAGCACCGCACAAGCCTGAGCGAGAGACAGGTGAAGCTGCAGGGCTGTCAGGGCTCACTAGAAGCGCCAGGATCAGTGCCAGGCTCCAGCTGGAGCTCAGCGCTGATCCCAGCATATCTGCTGAGCCCAGAAGAAGCGCCGATGTCAGAATCCATTTATATCGCATTCATAAATGTATGTTTAAAATACTGTGCCTTCCCTGGAATGTTGCAGCATCTCCAGGGTCTTGTGATTTCCATTCAGATGCTTGGCAACTGATTCATATTTATGACGGTCACAGTGTCCCAGGGTCATGTGAAGTGACCAAACCCTGCTGCAACCACCCAGCAGAGAGGGGGGGGAATAAAAACCAAACACCCCACCCCACCCCTGCTGCCAATCCTCAATAGAAATGCTCACAACAATGAAAACCTCGGACAGGAGGAAGAGCGCCGCTGGGCGGGCAGGCAGCTGTCTTGCTCAGCTGTGGCTTGGGAGGCACTTTTTTCAGTGCCATTGTAACTTTGAAGTGAGTGACTAAGAGAACTGTTGTAAGTCGAGAACTACTTGTACTTCACTTTTTTCCTTTTGGGGGGGGGGGTTCCTGAAGTTTTTGACACCTTGCTAGGAGACTGGTGGTACTCGGATATTGCCATATCCTAAAAGTGTTACAATGGGTGAAAAGGTTGAAAGGCCCTGGAATAAGGGACTGCCTTTTCCCTCATGTATGGGAAAAAATAAATAATCTGTTGCATTGGATTGTCTGAGTATTCAAGCTGAAACACTGACCAGACTAAACAGCCTGCTCTGCAAGAATTACTGAAAGAGCTGCACTTACAGTAGCTTTAGCTTGCACTTTTGCACATCTGAGAACACATAGGTGCAAGCTTAATCAGCTGATTCAGAGCCTGAGCTAAGTAAGGTCCTGAGGCAGCAACATATGAGTAATTAAGAAAAGGAAAGGAAGGAAGGAAATTAGCCGAACTGATAGTAAAGACTGTGAAAGGAAACTGCAGGTTGAGTGTTCTATTTGCTTTAAATTCGTTAGGTGAGTCAGCTGAATGGACTGAAACCTGATCTCCTCAGTATTATTTTAGAATGAGCATTTTTCCTATCTAAAAAGTAAGCTTTTGTGTTGTATCAGAAACTGCCCATGTGTGCAACTGGTGGCAGAGAACATGGATAGAACTTGGGGCATCGTAGGCTCAATGCACTGATGCAGCTACCTATGTTTTGCATAGCCCATCTTTCTAGTTATCTGCACAGGGACTTTTAAGTTGACAAATACAACCTAGTATTTTTCCATTGTGCTGTACTACAACTTAAAGTACACACACACACCCCAGATGATAGCTGGGGGAAAAATATTACAATTCACTCTACCTGGAAGGTACATAATAAGAGAAACTTAATATTTATAGTGTGTGTTATAAAACATGCACATATACATGCTCGCTCTTGCTGTAATGCAAAATAAATCTCATACCAGTTCTTACATCAATTTATTTCCAAAACTATATTTGTTAACTTTGGGGAACATCAGAATTATCAACTGAACCAGATTTCACATTTCTTTAGGTATTTAACTGGGAGAATGCTTCATGAAGATTACTTCAAAGTAAGGAGGAAAGAAAAACTGAAAATGCAAAGAGGTCACCTTTTCTGAAACAGCAGCCTAGTATTTAAAGATGAGAGCACTAAAAATAAGGGAGCCTACAAAGCTAGGTGCTGAATAGGAAATGGAGGTAAAAACCCAGGGGTTAGCATGCTTAATAAATGGAAAGAGAGATTTCTGCATATCTCTGTTGAAAGCTCTGTAAGTAGATTTACTGTTGCCCTTTAGGAAGCAAATAACCTCTAATGGTTATCCTGAAGAACAGGTGCCAAGTAGAGAAGACAATACAAGGCTGGGTATAGCAAGGATTTAATTTGCTCCTCCATTTGTAGGATGCTAGGTTGGACCAGGAGGAATAGGTTTTCACTATATTTCAATCTGGTAAGCCACATTGTATAAATGTCAGTCCCGCCATTATAAATTTAAGCCCATTACCGACATTTCGTTATGATCAAAGGATTCAGAGTATTGTATACAGTTTGTAAAGGGAAGGGTCTAAATAACAAATCTATGTCTCCCTTCTGTGCATTTAATTATAAAATGCAGATTTCCTGTAAAGATTTTGGAGACACTCTTTTGTAACTTGCAATGGCATTAAGTTAATATAAAGATTGCTTGGTGCAATCTTTATTAACATGCCTGCAAGTTGTTTTTAATAGGTAGACTACTGTCAACCCAGCTTGTTAAATGTTACTGCTTTTGTTAAACCCCATTGAAATGCAGATAAGCAAACATTCACATTTTAAGATTGGAGAAAACCTAAAAAGGGTGAGGGTGGATAAAATGTATTTCATTATTTGGGAGCCACATAAAATATCATCTCCTTAGACTTATTTGTGGCAGAAGTGGCTGGATCTGCAGAATGCTATAAAACAATGATATTTCATTTAAGGAATATTTTATGGTGACTCCTGTTAATCTTTTGAAAATGTTTGGAGAATATTAAAGTATGTGCATGATAAAATACTATTATGTGGGATTTGAAGATATCAAACCCTGCTGTGCCGGAATATAGTATATCAGTAAGCATATAAGGAGCCTTGGTGGAGCAGTGGGCTAATGCCTCCTTAAGTAACACCAGCTGCCTGCAATTAGTGCAGGTTCGAGTCCCACCAGGCTCAAGGTTGACTCAGCCTTCCATCCTTCCGAGGTAGGTAAAATGAGGACCCAGATTGTTGGGGGCAATTAAACTGACTTTGTAATAATGCCGCTTGGGGGGGGGCGAAAGCCCTAATAAGCAGGCATATACATAGAATGAAGGCTACTGCTAAGCTTTTAAGCCGCCCTGAGTCTTCGGAGAAGGGCGGGATATAAATGGAATTAAAATAAAAAAAATATTGTCTTTGTAATTAGTAAGGGAACTATCAATCAAATGATTCTTAAGTCATGGCAATGGAAAATCATACAATGCTTGTGATTTTGTCTTGTGTCAGAAATATTCAGCATGACCATGGGAGTATTAATTTCCTTCCCACCAGATAAGATGGGCCAAATGTTCATCTAATCCAGCTTCCAGATGTCTCTCAGAGGTAAGCCCTCTCTTCTTCATTTGCTCTACTGACAAGTATTTAGACGCATCTCATAGTATTATACTCTAGAAATGGCATATATTTAAGGAACATAACAAATCAACACATGCTATGATCATTTATAAAATTATTTTTATAATAATTCATATTGCTTTATTGATTCACCAAAGAAAGAAAGAAAAACTACTAGACATAGTAGACCACAAGACATATCTTGACCAATGGATCTCAATGGAAAGTGATACAATAAAGGGATATTTAACGACATGTTAAATGTGGTTGGCAGGCATTCAGCAAGCTAAGCATAATTTTCAATAACAACCTCTGCTATGTCTGAAGAGATAAGTTTTTGATCAATGTGTGCTACCTGCTCTATCATATGCCAGTGAAACATGGACACTAACCTCACAATAGATACAAAAGCTACAAGTGATGCAAAGAGCCAAGGAAATATACACGCTCGGTATTACAAAACAAGATAGAAAGATCTGCATGTGGATTAGAGAACAAATAAAAGTATACGATATCATTGAGAGTAAAAGAACTGAAATGGAAATGGGCTGGTCAAATAGCAAGAAGAACTGATGGCAGGTGGACCAAGGCAGTCATAGACTAGATCCCACTTGATAAAAAGCATCCACAAAAGAACCCAAAAACAAGATGAATCAATGACATCAGCAAGTATTGCAGGCCCAATTGGCAAAAGAAAATTCAGGACCGTATTGGTTGAGAATGTGGAAGAAGCCTTCATCCTGCAGTGGAAAGAAAGAAGAAAGGAGAAAGGAGAAGAGAGAAGGAGTAGGAGAGAAGAAGAAGAAGAAGAAGAAGAAGAAGAAGAAGAAGAAGAAGAAGAAGAAGAAGAAGAAGAAGAAGAAGAAGAAGAAGAAGAAGAAGAAGAAGAAGAAGAAGAAGAAAGAAAGAAAGAAAGAAAGAAAGAAAGAAAGAAAGAAAGAAAGAAAGAAAGAAAGAAAGAAAGAAAGAAAGAAAGAAAGAAAGAAAGAAAGAAAGAAAGAAAGAAAGAAAGAAAGAAAGAAAGATTATTATTATTTTCTAGGCAAGGTTTTTCAAAAGTGATTTGCCATTGCCTCCTTCCTAGGACTGGGAGAATATGAGTGGCCCAAAGTCATCCAGCTACCTTTGTGCCCAAGGGAGGACTAGTCTCCTAGTTTCTAGCCTGATTCTTTAACCATTACACCAAACTATACTCAAATTTTAGTCTCCTTTTGTTTGAGCTCAACTCTTGGTGACTGCATGGACGTACTTGTGTAGTTATAAAGTACTATGGAATAGAGAAGTGGGTTAATACTGACTTCTTCAAAGGCTTTTTTATTATTCCCCAGTCTTAGTATTTACTGGAGATCTCTAATCTGAGCACTAACCAGCTGGCAACATATATTTATCTCCCCAGCTTGACCAAGTACCATTGCCTAGCTATAATAAGTTAACAGTGATTTTGGAAAATTCAGTGGAAATCTTTTAAAAAGCAGAAGTGAGATAGGGAAATTGTGAGATCAAAGGTGAACAAAAGCAAAGCAGAGATTATGGTTGACAGGACAAGTTTGATGAGATAATACAGTTTCAGAATGATCTGATGTACTGTATGATATGAAGAAAGGAGACAGAAGCCAAAACATCCTCTTCTTTCAAAGCAGGGTCTGAGTTCATACACCTGTTCATGATTGGGAGCTGCCCAGAGTGGGCAGCTATACAAATGTTTTAAATAAATAAAATAAAATGCAGGGAAGCTGATTGGAAGGAAATGTAAATAGGAACAGAAGGGGAAGAAATGGAAGCAGTGGTATATTTCGTTTTCTTGGGCTCCAAGATTACTGCAGATGGCAATTGCAGCCATGACATTAAAAGATGCTTGCTCCTTAAAAGGAAAGCTATGGCAAACCTACACAGCATATTAAAAAGCAGAAACACCACCTTACTGACAAAGATCCATATAGCGAAAGTTATGGTTTTGCCTGTAGTAATGTATGGCTGTGAGAGTTGGACCATAAGGGAAGACTGAGCATTGAAGAATTGATGCTTTCAAATTGTGGTTGGAGAAGACTCTTGAGAGTCCCTTGGACTGCAGGGAGATCAAACCAATCAATCCTAAAAATAAACAAGACTTTTCTTTGGAAGGAGCAATATTGAAGTTGAAGCTCAAATACTCTGGCCACCAAATGAGAAGAGGGAACTCATTGGAAAAGGTCCTGATGTTGGCAAAGATTAAAAACCAAAGGAGAAGGAGACGGCAGAGGATGAGATGGTTACATAGTATCATCACACAATGAGCATGAATTTGGGCCAACTCCAGGAGACAGTGGAGGACTGAGGGGCAGGGATTTGGTGTGCTATGTATGGTCTATGGGGTTGTGAAGAGTCAGACATGACTTAGTGACTGGCAAGAACAACAAAAATAAAAATCCCAATCCGGATCAGCCCTTTCTTTGACAACAAAAGTTACAAAAAAAGAAAATGATTCTTTTCTTCAAAATTGAATGGCTCACTATCCTTCTCTAACTACTCCACAGTGCAGACTTGTTGAGGGCAGTAAACAGTAATAAAGTACACTTATGCACAACAATAGGTATCACACATAGATCCCACTGAGTGCCCTGTCCTCTGCAATTAAGTGAAAAGGTCAATTGCAAGTCAATTCATCTCACACTTCAATAGCAAACCACCACAGAGATTCACTAGTAACAGAGATTCAGAGGCGTGTGCCAAAATTCATCCCCCAAAGTTTCATTCCAGTCATGATTTTCAAGTTCTAGGTGATGCTCTTGGAATATATTTACCCATCTAGCCCAACCTTTCCAAGGCTGGGTCTATCTAAACATTGGGATACAATTCCCCATCATTCTTCAACTAGGAGGCTGCTCAAGTCAGCCGTTTAGAGCAGATTCTTTAGACTTTAGGCAAAATGTCATTTTGTCTCTTTTGTAAAATGCTTTACCTGGAGCAACCAAGAATTACATCTATGCTGTTCCATTGCATCTATGCTGTTCTATCTATATTAGAAATGTTGTAGGGTCTCCTGCTTGGACAGGGGGTTGGACTAGATGACTTAAAAGGTCCCTTCCAACTCTGTTATTCTATTCTATTCTATTCTATTCTATTCTATTCTATTCTATTCTATTCTATTCTATTCTATTCTATTCTATTCTATTCTATTTAAAAGGTATTTACTCTGTTGTCAAGCTGTGGGGTGAAGTCCTGTTGCATGGTAGAATTGTCCCTTTTATATATACTTGGTGGGGATGTTTTTATCATTATTCATCTTAGAAATCTAGGAACCTAAGGGATAAGATAGCTTCAGAATAAGTCTGATTCTTGCAAAGACTTCAGTTTAATCCTGCAGTGCTACCTGACATTGCCTAAGGAAGCCAACAGAGACAATTTGTTTCCCAGTACAGAATGCCTGGGGGGTGAGTTAATCCATTCCCCCAGATTATCATTTGTGGGGAGGAGCAGGAGGAAGAAAACAGAAATAGAGCCATTCATAAATTACCCAAATAATTACCTTCGATCTAACACAATGAACAATTTACAGAGTGATTGCAAGACTGGCATCAGTTGCCCATTCATGGGAAAATGAAAGGCAACAATGGGGGAGTATTTGAGAAACAAATAGTTCTCCATTGTGGTAGTAGCATCTTTTGTATTGCATTCATTTCTTCAGCATCTTTGGATAGGAAATTGTCAGCCAACTTTCAACAAATAGCAGCCTTTAAATGGAGGAAAGAGGAAAAGTGAATCTCCTGATTTGCTTCCAAGCAACTTGCTGTAAAATTGCAAGCCGGCCAACGCTTTTCACTCAATTGTAAAGAGCAAAACAAAAAGAGCAATTAAAGTCATAGATCTTGAGCTGTTTGTCCTGCAAGCCATACTGGCTCATAGTTGCTTTTGTATAACAAGATTGTCATGCCAGGGAAAATCAATGAGAGACCCTTGGGGGCAAAAAAATATGATTCTGTATGCACAAAACACTTCTTCAAGTCCCCCACCCACCCATGAAGCATGCAGAAACACACTAATAAAAAAGAAAGTTTTTCTTCTTTTCTTTGAAAAGCTTCTTGGCTTAGTCCTGAAATATGAGCTATCAAATAATATTGCTTGACAAACGAATGAAAGATTAAAACTGGAGAACAGAATTTCCTTTTTAGCCTGGAGTTCTTTTACTCTTCCTATTATAAACCTCTCTTCAATGTATCCAGCTATTTGCTTTCTGCACTCTTACTCTTTGAAGTAGAAGCTACACCCAGTGCCAGCCCAGGAACTGAATTAGGAGAGGGATGGGCAAAGCACAACATTCTTCTGATGTCATCATTTTTGAAGCTTGGAAGAGGTCTTGACCACTTTTCCAATTGGTGAGCCTGTGCAAACATCAACCTTTTAGTCTCATTTGGGATTTTTACAGATGTTGAACACCCCATTTCTAAATATCGCAGTGGTATCTTAAATTTCAGGAAAAAACAAGACGAGGGCCAAATGTGAAGGTTTGTGAAGAAAATGTCTATTGTATTTATCTCTTATATTATCCCTAACTAAATTGGAGTGTATACAGTGAGGGAAGTCAGCTCCCCAGAGAATATTAATATATATTAAAAGGGCAGAAAAATATATTTCCTAAAAAGATATTGAAGAACCAGGAAAGCATGCCCAGTTTTCTTAATAGTCCCAGGTCTCCTTCCCCCAAGCAGAAAACCAGTTCTATGGACATGCAAATGTAAAACACCAGGAAAGTTGGAGCTGGAAGCTTAGGAAGGCAGAGACCTAAAATCTACATACCCCAGCCCCAGGAAAGCAGGATATGACCTTTGGACATACTAGGATTGACCCACAACCATCAAGAATACCAGAAAGGCACACACAGATTCAGGTCAGAATATGTGACACAGGAAATACAAAGCCTGAAACAGGAAATAACTCCAAACAAAAGACTCCAAGGGGTATAAAACCCACTCCCTACATGTGCTCAGTCTTTTTTCTGCTGGAACCATTTTTCTGTCTGGCTTTCCTCTGCAATAAACGATAACCTTCTTCCTAAAGCAGTCACCATGTTGTTTATCCCCAGCTTAGATGGAACCATGATGAAGATTTTTCTTCCTACAACAGGTAATCCTCACTTTATAACCATTCAATTAGGGACCAAAGTTACAAGAGCATTGAAAAAAGTGACTTATGACTGATCCTCACACTCATGACTGTCACAGCATCCCCACAGTCACATGATCAAAATTAATATGTTTGGCAAACAGCATGTATTATGAAAGTTGCAACATCCCAGGGTCATGTAAGCACCAGTGTCTGACACCAAAGTCAATGGGATAAGCTAGGTTCACTTAACAACCATAACTGCAGCAATTTGCTTAACAATTCTGGTAGAAAAGGCCATAAAATTGGGCAAGACTCACTTAACAACTTCTTTGCTTAGCTATTGGAATTCTGGTCCAAATTGTTGTTATAAATTGAGGACTACCTGTATATTCTTCTAATGATTTCCTACATTAATCACCTTGTGCAAAAGGGATGGGCTGAGAGAAACTGACCTAAGGTCATCCATTGAGCTTTCATGGCTGAGAGTAGACTTGACTCGGGATCTCCTAAATCCCACACCAATACTTTAACCAAGTATATTTGGCTGGGAAATTCTAGAAATTGAAATCCTGACATTTCAAGGTTGTCAAGGTTGAGAAACACTTTCTTAACCTCTACATTACACTATAGCTCTTTTATCACATTGACTGTCCCTGGGATTGGCAGTCCAAACAGTAGGCTACCATTTGGCAGCATATGAGTTAATAAATCAGTCGTGAGACACGTTCAACTACATACAACTAGGACAAAACTGACCTTGACACATTTTTCATAGGAATGGAAAGTGCATTTTCAGCTTCCAGGATTGTTAAAACAAGAAGCAGCAGAGGGCACAGGAAGACTTTTATTAAATTAGGTAACAGTTGCCCCTCAAATCACTTTTTAACATTAATTAATAGAGTCAAATCCTCTCTCTCCCCATAATCTCATTTTTAAAGGGAAAGTTATCTATAACAGAAGTCATTAGCAATAGATTTGCCTAAATCCCCAATTATATTATTCATCATCTGGGTAAATTTGAAGCTGTTGATGTTCCATAAACCCAAGATAATCCCTATTTTCTGCTTCTGTTTACTTTTGGCATTGCAGGACTGATTTTGATCCTTCATCTTTCTGAGTTCAGCCAGTGTGGTCTAGTATTAGAATAATATGAGGAATTAATTTCCTTTCCTACATGTGTTCTGATTTGCTTTGGCAGACTATGCTCTGAGGGGGCATTTGGGACTATTAATCTGTTTTTTCTCTCATTCTCAGGGCAGCTGGACTTTCACCCCCAACTATCAAAAGGCAAGTTATTTTTACTCTATGAAAAGATGCAATGGTATATCCATTAAAAGTATTATCATCAATTATACATTTGCTTTTATCCCACAAACTCCTCAGCTTACTTAGATCTTTTCCCTGTCATGTGGAACTGGGATACCTGTTGTTGCTGAAAAAACAAAGTGCTATGGACACTTGCTATGTGCCAGGTAAAATAATGCCATGGGACAATGAGGTTTGATTCTCAAGACCACATTCTGATTACACGGGATAGGTAGAACGTGATGCACCCATTTTAGATTTTCACATGCTCATCAGAAATTAAAAAGGGATAGAAAACTTGCCACCTCTAAACCCCTAATATTTTGTTCTATGTGTGCATTTTCAACAACCAAGGAAAGGTTGGCTGCCTCAGTACTGGATGCTTTGTGTTTGGCTATTGTACGAATCAGTTCTGCTGATTGCCCAGTAGAGAAGAATAGATCTTTACCCCACAAGGACCCACAAGTAGGACCCAACTGCCAATCCAAAGTCAGCAGTGATTTTGTTGGGGAACTGACTAACTGCTATATGGCAAAGTAACTGATTAAACTGAGTAAAGGGATCAGAGAAATCACAGTCAAGACCTCAATATTCTTAGTCTCAGGGAACTTTATGCTGAGGTTGCTTTAACAGATGCAGCTTGGGGTTTCATATTCTCCATGTCATGTCACAGGTGTTTTCAGAACCTCTCCAGAAGTAGATCATATTCTCCATCTGGCTTTTGTCAAAAAAAAATTTTTTTATTGAAGTGTTTTACATTACATTTTATCTTTAACAATCCCTCCCCCTCCCTCCGCCCACCCCTTCCTAGCCCTCCCTAGCCCTCCCCCCCCTTCCACCCTCCACCCTCCCCGACTTCCCAGAGCTAAATACAAGGTATAAAAGCAAAAAACAATCATAAACAACCATATGCTAACAACAATAAACTATTAAGTCTATCGCACTCTAGCTCATATGAAATGACTACAAGCAATACTAATATTACATAAAAAAAAGAAAAAAAAACTTATTCAAATGCTAAGTGAAACTTTTTAGTCCCATATTTGTTCTGGATATAATCAATCCACTTTTTCCACTCCATAATATAACGTTGTTGCGAATGATCTTTCAAATAAGCTGAAATCTTTGCCATTTCCGCCAGGTCAGAAACTTTTAGAGTCCATTCTTCTATAGTCGGGAGTTCCTCCTACTTTTGTCAAAATTTTCTTGTATTGCTATAAATTGTCTTGAGGGGTGAAAAGTAGAGCAGCTTTGCTAGATCCTTAGAGAATCAATGCCAGTTAGAAGATGGTTCATGGATCCAATTCAAATAGCAACTGAGCTACAAAGTCCATAGTTCAACAATTACAGCAACCTCTTTGTGTGCTGAAGACCCTTGCCTCAGCCACAGGCTGAAGAGAACAAACACTTCATTGATTCTCTGGAAAACTGCTACCAGTCTGTAGAGAATATACCAAGCCAGAGAAACTATCTACAAAAGGCCATTTCTATTGCTTCTATGCATCTGGTCCAAGGATCTATTTCTGCTGGACCAAATTCAGAAATCCCAAGTAAAAGGACTAGAAAAGGTAAATTTGACTGAGATTTCTGGCAAGTTGTCCCTATTCAGAATAGACAACAGTAATCTAGGAAGCATGTTTATATTTACTCATGGGCAATGGGCTTTGGTTTTCACAGAATTAGCTAATTCAGATCCATTCCAGGAGATACCATAGATGTTTATGTGTGTGTTGTCTCTGTCCCAGTTTCCTAGAGTTGGACTCTTCAAACTCTGAACTTGAGCAAGCTTTTTCTGATCACTCAGCCTTTTGAAAACTGGACAGCTTTGTTCTTGGGTCTGCCTTTGAAGATAGGTGCTGTGGAATTTGTTAGCACAAGAAGAACTTTTCTTTTTAAAGTAAGGGAATTAAGAATATAAAAATTAGATTCTGCCAGTTGCATTGGGCTGTTCTTTGATTTGACAGAGGTGTTGAGTTTCTTTATTGTAATCTTCCTCAACTTGGCACCTGCCTTGTGCCTCTCTGACTGGAATGATGGGAGATTAGTCCAACAGTTCTGCAGGCACCCTGTTGGGGAGAAATGGGGAAATTCACACAGATAAAAGCAAGAAGGGGAGAGGTGTTCCTTTTACCTGTCATCTATGAATACAGTTAGAGGTTTTCACACAAAAAAGGTGGGAGAGAGAGAGAGAGAGAGAGAGAGAGAGAGAGAGAGAGAGAGAGAGAGAGAGAGAGAGAGAGAGAGAGAGAGAGAGAGAGAGAGAAGGCAGAGCAGAAATCAGTTTAAAGCTGTTTTTCTTCCTCTGAGCTGAAACGTGGTTCTCAAAAGGTCCATTTGCTACTAGATTTCCATAATGCGAACAAGGAAAGCAGCAGCCAAAAAAGATGTTTTTTTTCTTTTTTTAAAAAAATGGCAAGCATTGGAATATCATGCTCTTCAGGAATATCTGTAGGGTGTAGCGGAGGGGGAGTTAAGATGGAGTTGCAACACTACTATCAAAGTTCCATCCATTTTTTTTCCTGTGCAGGGCAGATGAAAAGCAGACAGAGCATCACCAGATGCCCTGGTAGTGCAGTAGTTATACTACTGCAGTAGTGCAGTAGTATTGCAGGCAAACTACCCACAGCCTGGTGTTCAATCCTTACAGGGCTCAAGGTTGACTCAGCCTTCCATCCTTCTTAACTCAGTAAAATGAGGACCCAGATTGTTGGGGACATATGCTGACATTTGTAAACCTCCCAGAAACTGCTGTAGAGCATTATACAGTGGTATTAGTCTAAGTGCTATTGCTATTGTGACTGACATTTTGACTTTTTTATATAACAGCAGAAGTAGGGAAGGTAGAATGCTGTTCCCAGGGATCTCGTACTGTGTAATAGTCCACGGCACACCACGCTTTCAGCAGCCCACCGACAGCCCTCCTTGATTCGTTCATGTTATCTAGCACTACATCATGACCCTCCCCATCCATACCACCAAAAGTCCTTGCTTGGGACACCTAACTTTTCCCACTTCATGAGCTAAAAGTTCCTGAAGATACAATGGTAATCAGGACTGTCAGCATTAAGTGATGTGATCACATGACATCACGCTTTATGATATTACTTAAAGGTGGAAAAGCTGGTCTCAACTGCCATTCTAACCTGAAGACTATCTGTACACACAGATAGGGGGCCCATAATCTCAGTTTTAAGTTCCTAAATAGCCCTGTTCTGACCCAGCTCCACAAACACAACAGACACACCAAATAGTCTCTAACGTTCCTTTATTTCAGGAACACCAGCAGTTTCACACAGCCTCCAAACAACAGAGCTCGCTCCCTTTTCCCCTTTTCCTCCCAATACCCAGAGTTACTCTCAGTCTCACCATGCTTGCAGCCAAAAGTTCTTCAAGCAAGCTGGCTATTGTTTACCATAAGACACACCCATGCTCAGAAGGCACTCCGACTTCTAGCATCACAGGATCTGCAGAAAAACTCTAGCAAAATTCCAAGAAGTGTCAGGAGTTCCAAGTACAAGTGGCTGACCAGCAGGAAGACGAATAGTTATTTGCCACACCTATTTGTCTCCACCCCTGCCTTTTAAGCACAACTGAGGGTAGGGCTACATTAGCAGCGATGACTCTTCTGCCCTGAAGACCACCCCATAGCCTCTGCTGTTCTCCTCTTCTCAGCTTCCACCACACCCACGCATCAATTACTGGCCCCATGTGATCTTCCTCTCCTGACTCACTTGCAGCGAAGCATGGAGGTCTCAACCTTTCCATCTGAGGCTGGTGGAAGGCCCAGGCTCCGCCTCTGTCCCTGGCTGTGACATCTCCATTCCTTCATCGGAGCTTCAAGATGGCCCTGATGCTGAGCCCGGCACCCATTCCTGTGCTTCCTCATCTGAATCGGTTGCTGAGTCCTCTGGTGACCAACAGGCCACAACAAGCCCTTTGGTGGATATCATTAGGGCCTGGTGATTTGGTAATGTTCAATTTTCCAATAAGATCTAGCACATCTTCTCTTGTCACCTCCCTGTGACTCAGTTCATCTGATTCCCTTCTTGGGAAGAGGAACTTCCTCAATTTTTCTCCTGGGAAGATGGAGACAAAGCATTTGTTCAGCTTCCCCACTATTTCCTTTACTCCTCTTAGCATAACTTTAACTCCTTCATCCTAAGGGACCAACAGCCTCTCTAGCTAGCTTCTAATATATCTGAAAACAATAATAGCAATAGCACTTAGACTTATATACCACTTCATAGTGCTTTACAGTCCTGTCTAAATGGTTTACAGTCAGCATATCGCTCCCAACGATCTGGTTTCCTCATTTTACCATCAGAAGGATGGAAGGCTGAATCAACCTTGAGTTGGTCAGGACTAAACTTCTGGCAGTGGCAGTTAGCCTGCAATACTGCATTTTAACCACTGTGCCACCAGGGCTCCTTATCTGTCTTCATAAGTTTGGAAATGTGCTACTCAAATGTTTTTATTTTTATCTCCCTCACTGACTCAGTGCACTTCTTTTGCCAGAGTTTGTGCTCCTTTTTGTCTTCTTCTTTGGTTCAGGTTTTCC
Source organism: Vipera berus (assembly GCF_964194415.1). Lineage (NCBI taxonomy): Eukaryota > Metazoa > Chordata > Lepidosauria > Squamata > Viperidae > Vipera > Vipera berus. The sequence goes on from NC_138202.1 coordinate 22,558,702, forward strand.
ACTTTTTAAATGATAATTTCTTGGCCCTGAAATCTTCCTGACCCCTGTGTCAGCCCCAGGTTATTCAGCTGACTGCTAGAGCATGAGAAAGTGGAATGGATGCAAAATGCAATCTTCCAGTCACTGTTAGTCCTGGATTTGCAGAAATGAATCTATGTGCCACAAGGATGTTGTCAGTGCCCTGCCATTGAGAAAATCATCCAGTCAGTTTTGAAATTATGTCAGACTAGACCTTTTTGCTTTCTGCACTGATGTTTATCAGCGGGAAATGATTTCGTTCCCATAGTAGATAACCAAAAGGAGAAGAACATATCATATCAGTGTGTTAGTCTTACAATATTGTTCATGTGTGTTTATAAACAATTGCTGCAAACTGTATTCTGAGAGGTCATCCTGCCTTTAGTCATAGTGAAGCAGTTACTTTGGACTGCAGGTATATTAAAGGTGGTAGGAAGTTATTACTGGAGTGGATTGTATGTTGCCAGCTTGCCAGGCACTGACTAAATTGTGGGGAATAACATAGATGTATGACCACTTGCAATAAGATTCAATTAGCAGCCCTGTAAGCCTAGGTATATAAAGTAAGAGGAAAAAGTATCTTCAGGGCACCCTCAATGCTTTTATCTCCAGTGGTGTGGGACAGACTAGCTAGCTAATTATTACTGCCTGGAGAGAAAGAGAAAAAGAAAAAGAAAGAATTATCTTTAGTTTCCCTTCTGGGAAGTAATTAGTAGTACTTATTGAGGTTTATGGCATATTGATAGTTAAACTATATTATGCCATAAGACACTGCTAGAGGAGGAATCAGCTTCCCACAAATCCAACTCGAAACACACAATAAATCTTCAAAAACCAGCTTGAGAACCTTGTTGTGAGCTCTTTTGTTATGAACAATTGATGCACTGTTATATTCCCTTAACCAGTGGTGGGATTCAAATATGTGAGCAACCAGTTGTCTGTGTGGATGTTGCTTCCGGAAGTCCATTTTGGGCCTGGGCAACAAAAAAAAAATTAGCTACTGGTTCTAAAGAACTGGTGCGAACTGATTGAATCCCACCACTGCCCTTAACCCATTAGAAAGTATAAGAACTCTGATTTAGAATAAATTCTTGAGTCAATCTATTATATATAAATCTGCAAATTGGGACCATAGTAAAAAAAGAAGAAGAAAAATGCCACCAAGGTATAGGTCTGATCTTCACAGCTACCTTTTGACAACATTTCCTCATTCTTTCTCTGTAGCCATTAGGAAGATATGGAAAATATCTGCTAATTAATGCCAGATTTACCCTTCTTCATGTCCAAGCTGTTTTTATTTCCCCTTTCCTTCCATTGCTGGTGCTACCTTCTCACCATCCTTGAAGATTCTTGCCTCCAGGGTTGATCTTCCCATTATGGTGAATGAAGCAGGTGTTGAAGATAGTCATGGTTTGGAAAGGGTACAGTTAGTCTTAGGTGCATATGCTACTCTCTTGGGGAAATGAGGAAGTTGCTCCATCAACAGTGCTTCAGAAGATTTAATTAAGCTTCTCTTTGTTGAATGGCAAGGGCATGTTCTGTACTAAAGGTTACAAAATGATTTAGATTCCCCCCACTTACCTATCCTTTTTTCAAGACGGCTAGCCTATGTTCTTAAAGGCTGAAGCAACCCTCCATCTAAATTCAGGACACCCTTCCTTTAGCAAAGACCCTCTGCAAAGAATCCCTTCAATCTTCCAAGAAAAGTGACTTGCAGCTTCCTTAGTCACCAGGTCTTCAGGTCATGGTGGGGAGCTGGAATGGGAATAGGAATAGGAATAGGAATAGGAATAGAATAGAATAGAATAGAATAGAATAGAATAGAATAGAATAGAATAGAATAGAATAGAATAGAATAGAATAGAATAGAATAGAATAGAATAGAATAGAATAGAATAGAATAGAATAGAATAGAATAGAATAGAATAGAATAGAATAGAATAGAATATGGATTAGATACACAAGGAATTTGTCTCTGGTGCAGAAGTTCACAGTGTAAAGAAGACAACAAAAAAGACAACAAAAACACTTTTTCAACAAAAAGTGGGGGGAAAATGAGTGTGGGAAAAAAGAATATACGGCACCAGTTACCTTCACCATTGCTGAGATAGAGGACTGAATTTAGCCATAGTGAAGTTCAAGCTATGAGAAGCTATAGATGCTCCATTTGGCAAACACTAGCAAAGAATAAGGTTGTGGAACAACTGAACTTGGCAAGAAGTCCACCATAATGAGGTAGGGAAAGGACTGCTTTGAACAGATGGTGTGAAGACATACAGAAATAAAGCATATCATACTCAGTTAATGAAGGTTACGAGCCATACAGGAAATTTAATTTATAAGAACGTTCACATAATAAAGTGTAACAAGTTAAAAAAATTCTGGAATTTTAAAAGGCTATTTCAGGGAATAAAGCTAAACTGTAATTGCTTAATTTATGTCTAAATCTAATATTGCTGGCACATTTCCCCCCCACACACACACACCACGTTTATCTGTTATAGAAGAAGTCCACTCCAATGTACTTTTTATTTCATACCTCCTATCTATTTATTTCTCCATTACTGTTTCTGCTCTGTTTCCACCCATGGATATCTTCCTCATTAGAAAGTTTTGTCCTCTTATTCAAGCCAGTTGCCCTATCAAGAATCACACCGAACAAATTAGGCCTAATAGATGCACTTGTTTAACAGAATAACTAGATTTAATAGATTTGTTTCTGAGCAAGAAAAATTGAAATCAGTGGAAAGGCATTCCAGTTTGCACTTTGCTGTTAGAAAATAAATTAATTAGTAGGTGTTTTCCCTTTAGGTGAAACATAATTAACTATTTGGAAAATTCCCTCTTGAGGGAAGAGATGGAAAATACGTTTCACTTAAGAAAAACAATCTACTTTATTAAGTTAAAATTCAATTCTGGGTTTTCATTGCATGAAACCATCTGAAAGCACACTGTTGATAATTTGCATAGGCTCAGAGATAGTCAAGGAGATGTGGTACTCGCAGATGCAGAGAAGAGGAAAAGTTCTGAAATATTCCCTGAGGAAATTTACCTGGTTCTAAACTTATTTCACTTCCTGCTGTCAAATAAAAACTTTTAATTTTTCCAAACTTTTTGGTCTATTGGTTTTAGCTATGCTTGGGCAAGTTGCTAGGGGATTTAATTCATTGTGGGGAGGAGGGGCTCCATCATTCTTATTTAACCGATGTTATTTATTTCCTGCAAGCTGTTCTATGAGGTCTTCTTTTGGTTGAAGAATATGATACAGAAACACTACAGAAAAAGGAAAAAAAACAGGCTTTTATTTTTATTAGCTATGCCTGCCACTATTGACATCAACTCATCCGGTTGTCAAATCACTATGTTACATTGATAATTTGTTCCCTGATTTTGACTCTGAGCCCTTCCTCACTTTGAGTTACACTGGCATCCACGCATCCTTGAGTCAACGTATTTGTTCAAAATCATTCATTCAATTCATTTATTCATTCATTCCATTTGCATCCCACAACTATTATTTTAATTTGTTTATCCATACTAAATGACTCAATTAAATTATTGACTCTATTGGAAGGCAAAAATAGCCCACAGATATAATATGCCTTGAAGTTGCCACTGACTGGTGTTGGAATAAGAGTAGAAACTGATTTAACATCATTAAAGCTAAAGATAAGACTAGTTTATTCAGGGGCGGGGGGGGGGGAGATAAAAGGCAACATTTTGGAACAAGATGAGAAATTACTGTTGTTGAGTCATGTTTATCCCACTTGGTTTAAGTAAATGTAGGGACATAACTTATGAAAGAGAAAAGACAATTCAGAATTCACAATCAGTCAAGGAAATAATGTTTGTAAACTGACACAAGAAAACATTCCACTATTTTTATTAGTAGAAGTTTTCTTCAGCAGAAAGCGGTCAGACTTCTGAAAAAAAACAGCCTCCCTGAAATTCTTTCCTAAGAAGTCGGGTCGATTTTGCCCCTGATTAATTTCAGATGTGCAATCTTATTGGCCAAGGCTTGGATGGATTTTAATGTTGTACTAAAGAATATTTTGTGCCTGGCTTTTATTCTATTGCAATTTTATTATCATCCTGTATTGATTCAAGTTGTACAAATGTTTTGAGAGATTTCGTGGACAGAAAAGGGATTAACAAATGCTTCCAATAAGTAACAATACATAATATTTTCTCTCTGCAAATTGGAACAGAAGCCCTGATGTTCCTTGCTTTCTTCTTTCAAAAGGCATCAAGCCTAGCACTCCCTACAGACATATGCATGGGAAGAAATAAACACAAACGACTGGATCAAAATCCCAGTGTCAATTGTAATCTTGATTAGTGAGGTGGTACAAAGATTTAGCCTTTCTAAATAATCAAATGTTTTACAGGTAAAAATCAAAGAGAAATTAAAGCTTGGGTTCCTTTGTGCAGCTCAGAAAAAAAAAAGTTGTGGCTGTTGGAGAAATGCACCATTTAGCTTTCAGCTATAGCATCAGGAAGACAGGGATATTACGGTGCAACGGACTGGAGAGGACTAGAATTAGTTCACTCAATTAAGTCATGATTAATTTATGTTGGATCTTGTTCTATTGAGTCTATAAAAACAAAGACTTTGGTTAACTGGCAGTATTTAGTTTAATAAAAGTAAAGTCTTTAAAGATGACTTCAGGAAAGAAAAAAAAACAAGAAGGGGAGAGAAATTGCTCCGCTGCTGACAAAATCAATAGGCTGCAGGATTTCTTTTTAATTTGTGTCAGCAGGCGTTAAAATAACTTTACAGCCTAATAAAAATGGGGTGAAACACTGTCCAAATGCAGAAACAGGCTCTAAAGATCTCGACAGAAGAGCTAATCTGGCAGTTCTGGTCAAGCACGTCCCAAATTACAAATTAAGTTTACAGTGCACAAAAAGTTTCTCCCTGTTCCCAGAGAAGAGTGGAAAGGAAGGTGTTCCACTGGCAGCCAAATCCCATTAAAACAGCTTTCATTACACCTGTGAACAGGCTTTGATTACTCTAACGATCTCAGCAAGATAAATGAAAATCACTCTCTAGGTTTTTAATTGCACCAAACGGGTGAGAGAAAGCCGTGCAGGCTAGATTGCAGATACTCTATGTAAGATAAATGCTTCCTGCCATCAGGAACAATTGATCATCAGATTGTGAACTGTGCCACGAGTGTGTCAAAGGTGTCTGGATTGGAATGGGAGACCGCTTTCACCACCAAAACCAATGGGCAGTGAACTGGGGTCCTTGGCTTTCAATCAATCAAAATAGAGCTGGAAAGGACCTTGGAGGTCTTCTAGTCCAACCCCCTGCTCAAATAGGAGACCCTATACCATTTCAGAGATATGGCAGTCCAGTCTCTTCTTTAGAAAACCCTTCAGTGATGGATCACCCACGAGTTCCGAAGGCAAGCTGTTCCTCAATGTTAGGAAGTTTCTCCTTAATTCCAGGTTGCTTCTCTCTTTGATTAGTTTCCATCCATTATTTCTTATCTTGCCTTCTGATGCTTTGGGGAATAATCTGTTTTCCAAAACATCAGAAGTGCTTTGGAAAATGGATTGTTTTATTAATAAAATATTTTATTTTATTTATTTTTAGAATAGATTCAATAATTATTCAATAATCTATTTATTCTTTCTCTTATCACAACTGACTTTCAAATACAGATGATCAAGCATTGTTATTTTGACAAGTGTGTATATTCTGTCTTTCCTTTATGGGCAGAAATTCCCCATTTTCATTTTTTTATTTTTCGGAGAAATCTTTCATCTCTTTCAAAGAAGAATTTTGATTTTTCATATCCCATCACCCAGCCTTATCATTTATTTGGTACAAATTCCACTTGGACAAAAAATCTCATGCTTGTATGGTTTTATTCTGACTCAAGGATAGATGGAATCTCAGTAATGATGCTCTTTTCCTTAACCTTCCTTATCAGGTCAGCTAACCTCCTATTAAACTTCCACACTAGCTCTCTGGAGGGCTTTAAAAAGATTATCTTACACCCAAGAATATTGGTGCTATTGTTTGGTGGAGTGGCGCTTGTTTAGGCTTTGCTTTTTATATTATTTTATTTTAGTCCTATTTCTTGGAATAGGAATTACAAACTCCAGTGGATCTTCATCCTGGAACAGCATTCACGGTTATGTCAAGGCATGCACAGATTCGTACAGAAATGCTGACACAGTTCAGCATCATAAATCTTCCTAGATAGTCCCCACATGCAGTAACATTATCAAAAGTCAGAAGCAAGAAACTCATCTAGACACAATGAGAAATATTATATATTCATATCTCCCACCAAAGAAATGGGTGTCTACATTGTAAGTGTACTTAGATCTGCAGCACCTCAACACATTTTTTTTTTTAATTCCATTTATATCCCGCCCTTCTCCGAAGACTCAGGGCGGCTTACAAGCTTAGCAGTAGCCTTCATTCTATGTATATGCCTGCTTATTAGGGCTTTCACACACACACCCAAGCGGCATTATTACAAAGTCAGCTTAATTGCCCCCAACAATCTGGGTCCTCATTTTACCTACCTTGGAAGGATGGAAGGCTGAGTCAACCTTGAGCCTGGTGGGACTCGAACCTGCACTAATTGCAGGCAGCTGGTGTTACTTAAGGAGGCATTAGCCCACTGCTCCACCAAGGCTCTGATGTGCCAACAGCCACCAAGGCTGTTGATGTGCCAACAATGGATAACATAACATTTCTTGAGCAACCTGCATAGCATTTCTTGAGCAACCCAACTCCCCTACCAATTTCCACTTTTATTTAGGTAAAGGTAAAGGTTCCCCCGCACATGTGTGCTAGTCGTTTCCGACTCTAGGGGCCGGTGCTCATCTCCGTTTCAAAGCCGAAGAGCCAGCGCTTGTCCAAGGACGTCTCCGTGGTCATGTGGCTGGCATGACTAGACGCCAAAGGCGCACGGAACGCTGTTACCTTCCCACCGTAGCGGTCCCTATTTTTCTACTTGCATTTTTACGTGCTTTCGAACTGCTAGGTTGGCAGAAGCTGGGACGAGTAACAGGTGCTCACTCTGTTACGCGGCACTCGGGATTCAACCCGCCAAACTGCCGACCTTCTGATCGACAAGCTCAGCATCCTAACCCACTGTTCATAAGTCCCATTCTTTGAAGCGGTACTCAGTGCACTTAACAATCTACTACCTGATGTGATCACCTGCTTGTGAGGACAGCAGGACCGACAGCTGAAAAATAAACCAACAGATGACAAACTGGGAATAGTCTTTGGCAATGCATAAAGGAAAAAAGGAGAGTTATGGTTTCTGGAGTAGCAGAAGAGGATGAGAAGATAGCCATTCCTGTGTCCATTTTTGAAACATTGGAAAGAGTAGCTGTCTCTGGTTCTTCACATCAGAAAGCTTCCAAAGTTTTCAGCTACTTCATTCATTGCTTATTCTTGAATGCCTTTCAATTTGGGACCAATTCAGGAAGACCAAACAGATAGCTTCTACCTTACCAACTTAATCCAAATGTCAGCTGCAAACCCTCTTATATATAAATTGGCTTTCAGCTTCATCACATGAAACAGAAGTAGTTTACTTGACATTTATGTCTCAATAAAGGCAATCAGTGCTTACATACAGGTGCCTCAGACTTTTGACTGCTGGCTCACAGTCGTCCCTACTTCCATCCTGTCTCTTTTTCCCTCTCCTTTCTTTCTTAATTCCTTTCTACTTGATCATCTTTCTTCCACAACATGTCTACTGATCAAGGGAGCTGGGTTACCAAAAAGAGATTGTTGTCCCAGTCAATTCCTTCCCAGAAGTTACATTAAACTATAAACAGCCACAATCCTCCCTAGATAGGCTAAATTATCTTAAACCAATCCATTTAGCTCAAGATATGGTAAGCTGCCAAGCAGTACACTTCCTGCTCTGGTACACTGTAAAGAATCTTATGTTATATTACCAAACAACAGTCTCAATAATAGCCCCATTTTGCATACCTAGTTCTCCAGAAAATGAAATCTAGAGGACAACTGAATTCAGAAGTGAACAAGCAAGTTGCTTCATTAAACACATCTCTCAAACAATAACCACCAAGCTACATATATTTACTGTCTTTTTGGCCAGTGAAGAAGAAGCTAGTCATGACAACAAGCCTTATCAGTTCTGTGGTTCATGGAGTCTACTAACTTCTTGATCAAAATGGGTAGGAAGGAAATCTTCATTTCCTAATGATTATACGTATAATGATTCCCTTTGATCTAGTTAATGTGATTGTATATTGCCAGAATCATTGGTAAAAATATTTGTCTGGGGTAGTGGCTGATTGCTTAAGCATTCACATTAATATGTTTGATCTATTCATATATGGAACTCAGTGGATGCATTTACATATCTTGCTAAATTATGTCCAAAAAATATTAACCTTTAGGTTCTTTTGTCTTACTGTTTTATGGTACAATTCAGCCCATTGCCTAATTTATAATCCAATAGATTGTGTGAACTCAGAAAACAGATTAATCAATAATCAATCTAAGAAGGTTGTGTGTACCTGAGTGCAGCTAGTGTGTAACATAGTTGTAAATACATTTAATCTCTTGGCTGGAATAATGGAGACCTAGCATAAAACCTAGGAGTTGGCAAATTACAGTTCAGGAACCACAGCTAATTCCATGCATCAGCTGAACTCCTAAGGAAAGGATCAAGATCCAGGAGTAGGGTGGCCTGGGCTATGGCAGCCTATCAGTAGCTATAATGGGCCACCATTATCCAACAGCTGTTGCATTCCTTGGCTTGCAGACCTGCAATCCACACTAGTGAAGAAGGGGTGGGGCCTGGCCCTTTAGAGAATAGCTTTGCCAAGTTGTGATCTAGTCCATACTTGTTCATTGAACTCATTAAGAAACTGAATCAATCACTACCTCTCAACCCAATCTACTTAACAGGTCATTCTTGGGATAAAATGAGAAATACTACTTTCATAAGCAACCTCAAGTTCCCAGATATATAAATTTAATATAAAACACTACCAAATTCCATTACCAAATGTTCTAACACTCCTAGCATATTCCACCCGTTCAAAAAATGGACATAGCGTGTTTACCAGGGCCATGTTCCCACTTTAGAATCAAGAAGTGCAAAATCAGATATTTTAATTTGCTGGGAATGTCAGAATTATTGGATCTTGCCTTCCTTAGTTAACAAGACACAAAGGCAAGAAAAAGCAGACCCCAAGGTATGAGTCTGACTTCTAAAAGCTGTTCCTTTGTTTGCTATCCCCAGCTGCCTTTTGCAATTAAACCTGCTGCTTTGCCCCTAAGGGCAAATAGTTGAAGTCCACAAGTCCAGAGGCTGAATTAAGCCTGTGGTCTTCTTCAAAGAATGGAGTGACTAAATGGAGTTGAGTGAAAATAAAATGGAAGACTGAGTTGATACCAAATGCTTGGCGTGCAATCCACATTTTATTTAATTCACTTCTTTACTTTCCCCTGTCTTCCTCTTTCTTTTTAAAGAATTTCATAACTATTTATTTTTTTGTCCTGTGAGCAAAAAATAATGGACAGAAATGTCTGAGAGGATGGAGGAATCAGTATACTGCTAACAAAAGTGAAAGGACAGGTAAGATAGCTAGACATTTTTCCACCAAAACAAAGAGGATGCAAAGGATTTTAATAAGATTTCAAAGGTAAGGAGATAATCATATTGGATTAATTTGCACACTGGGTCTGAATTTGAAAATGGAAGACTAGGCTATTCGGTGAAGGATCATTTGTTTTTCATTCAAATAGTCTTAGATTCAACAAAACTCAGTATATGCATGTATAAAAGAGCATGAATGCATGCATTTGGCCCCCTTGAGTGTGCAAATGGATGCATGCATCAATGCATCAGTACATGAGTGCATGCATCAGGTTCTCATGAGGGGGATCTAAAACCTTCATCCACGTCTCTACTGTTCCCTCTTAAAACTCCTGGGAAAAGCCTATTTAATCATGTTATTACTAGTCATCCTACTCCAGAGACTGCTGAGGAGAGCCATATTAGTCTATAGGAGGGTTGTTCAAACTTGGCCCTTTTATGATTTGTGGACTTCAACTCCCAGAATTCTGGGAGTTGAAGTCCACAAGTCATAAAAGGGCCAAGTTTGAAGAACCCTGGTCTATAGCTGCAAAAAATCAGAAGTCTGGTAGCATTTTATTAAAAGGCATAAGCTTTTGTGAGCTGGAGATCACTTCATCGGATCCATATAGTGGCTAGCAACATTTATGAAGTAAGTTGGGAATTCATTAGGAACCAATCACTTATAAGAGCTAAAGAGACCCAATAAATTTTTCACTTATATATCTGCTTTTAAGGTATTATCATTATAGACTATTCATGCAGAATATTTTACTGTGTTCACCTACCTTCGCTTTTTAGATAACTTTATATCTTCATTCTATTATGGTATTACAGGTCTTTCCTTATATATTAACATTATTACATCATATTTTTAATATATTTTAAATATGGTTTTAATATTAATCATAATCTACTTGGTAGCTCCCTGTGGATTTTGAGGTCTACAGGATTTTAAAGCTCTATGCTACACCTTTAATCTTTAGTTATCCTGTTCATAGTTGTTGTACATAGATGTAGTTTTAAATGCTATTTAATGCTGGATTGAATTAACAGGATAACAGAATAGCAGAGTTGGAAGGGTGATTGGAGGTCTTCTAGTCAAACCCCCTGCACAAGCAGGAGACTCTATATCATTCCAGACAAGTGACTGGCCAGTCTCTTCTTAAAAGCCTCCAGTGATGGAGCACTCACAACTTCTGAAGGCCAAATGTTCCATTGGTTAATTGTTCTCACTGTTAGGAAATTTCTCCTTAGTTCTAAGTTGCTTGTTGCCTTGATTAGTTTCCATCCATAGTTTCTGAGGTAAACAGGATGCATGGGCATCCTGTTCAAACTATGATGATGCCAAAATGATGAAGTTTGCATTTTGGCTTCAATGTGTAAACTCAAACTTTTCACACCTGGGTCTTAACATCGGAAACAAGTATGTTTTGGTTTGCCTTGTGATATCATAACGCACATTTCCTCATTTTCTCCTGTCCCTTATTCTCCTCCTAAGAAAAGAACAAGCCACTACAAAGGACACTGAAGACCCATCATCATGACCCCCCAAAATCTTATTCAAAGTTTAATGTAACAGAATAACAGTGTTGAAAGGTCCCTTGGAGGTCTTCTAGTCCCACCCCCTGCAGGAAACTCTGTACCATTTCAGACAAATGGTTGACCAATCTCTTCTTAAAAACCTCCAGTGTTGGAGCATCCACAACTTGTTTTTAGTGATTATCTTTCTGTCTTTCAAGAAGAAAGGGTGAAAAACAGCATTTAATATATATATCAAAATCCCTTGGAAGTCAAATTCTGTTACTGTACTACACCCTCCGATACTCTTTGATTCACTCCATTGCAGTATTTGCTTAACATCAGCTAAACATATAGTTTTCTGGATGGATAATCCCACCAGCATAAGAAATTCAAGCTACAAAATCTGTTCTCTACAGATTTCCTACAGATCATTTAATAACCAACCATTCAATAAGTGTTCCACATTTAGCTGTTCTCACAGAGAATCCATTCTTCATGATACCTGGCTACCTTCATCAAATATTTTGGAGTAAAGAACAACCCCTGAGTAGATAACAGGAGTATCCAAAGTGTTATTATCACTATTTTAAAGGAATTTAAATAAATTTCAAGCATTTATTTTCCACCTCCAAATGAGAAGGCATTTGCATGCAGCTGAACAAAGAGATATGCTATTAGCTGATAAATAATTCCACCACTGAAGACTGCAGGGAATAATGTTTGTGTTTTATGCTAATTATGTCTTGGGGCCCTTACTAAGCAAAGGGGAGGAGGATGAGAGTGTCAGAATAAGAAAGTTAACAATAAAACATTTGGAGTCAAGATTCATAGAACTAACTCCTTTTGCTGTGTCTTGAAGATCACTCCATTTGGTGAGGTGTTGCAACTTTAATTTATGAACTCATTGCCAATTATGATGACAATCATCATAATAAGACAATCAACCCACAAGAGATAAAATTGCTGCAAGCTACTCTCAAGCAATATGCACAGATGTGCCTACTTCATTACTGTTGCCACTAGAAATTGGGGAGAGGGAGCAATTGTGACAATTAAAAACCCCCAAGAACCAGTCATTTCATCTGACAACCCTATTTTTCTCAAAACTATAAAGCTACCATCTCTTACAGGTGTGCAGAAGTTCTAGAGGAATCCTGGCTAACTGATAACAAAACACACATAGTAGCCACTGGAAGTTATCCTCCAAAGAAAGTCATTTCTGAATAAGATATTGTCAAGCTCAGCAAATACTGTAAATGACTATACAATGGCCAATGCAAATGTTATTTTTTAAAAAATCATAGCTTTATCTTTTTTTATCCTTAAAAGAAGACAACTTCATGTAAATAAAAAGATTTCTAGAATTATTTAAAGTGACATTCTTTGAAACCTGTCAGAGTATACAAATATGACTATTACTATCCATACAATTACTATTCATACATTACTATTCATACTATTCATTTTTTAAGTATAGAATAGAACAGAACAGAATAACAGAGTTGGAAGGGACCTTGGACGTCTTCTAGTCTGTTTTTGACAAACCCATGTTGGCTTTTGCTTATGACTTTGTTTGCTTCTAGGTATTCGCTGATTAGTTGCTTGATTATCTTTTCCAGAATGGACAGGCTGATAGGTCTGTAGTTTCCTGGATCCATTTTTTTCCTTTTTTTTTAGATGGTAACTATATCAGCTCTTTTCCAGTCCTCTGGTAGTTCCCCAGTGCTCCAGGATCTTGGAAAGATATAGTTCAGTGGTTCTGAGATCACATCTGCCAATTCCTTCAGAACCTTGAGGTATAATCCAAATGATCCTGGTGATTTGAACTCATCTAGGATGGACAGGTGCTCACTTACCATTTTCTTGTCTATCTTAACTTGTGCTTCTAATCTGTTTTCTATGGTACTGTTTTTGATAGGATGGACTGTTTTTTCCCTTTGTGTAAAGACAGAGGCAAAAAATGAGTTAAATAGTTCTCCCTGTTGCTTGTCACCTTCTTGCCATTTTCTCCCACTAATGGACCAATCATTTCCTTAACTTTTTTCTTGTTTTTTACATGTTGAAAGAAGCTTTTTTTTGTTATTTTTGACTTTTGTTGCAAGCCTTAGTTCATTTTGAGCCTTAGCTTTTCTCACTTCATCTTTGCAGGCTCGGGCTATTTGCTGATATTCTGCCTTGGTTATGTGCCCCTCTTTCCACTTTTTATACTTGTCCTTTTTGTCTTTCAATTTATCAGTTCTTTATGCAACCATGCTAGTTTCTTTTGAGAGCTGTTATTTTTCTTCTTCATTGGTATTGTGCTAGACTGGGCTTTTATAATCTCACTTTTCAAAAATTTTCAAGCTTCTTGAGTTGTTTTCCCCTTGAGGATTCTCATCCATGGAATCCTTCCCAGGATCTCTCTAAGTTTATTGAAATTAGCTCTCTTAAAGTCCAAGATTCTAGTTTGATTATATTCTATTGCTTGTGCTTGCATAATGTTGAATTCCAATATTGCATGATCACTCCCCTCCCAAGGTTCCTGTAGCTTCAACACTTTCTATCATTTCATTTCTGTTAGTGAGAATTAAGTCCAATATGGCTGATCCCCTAATTCCCTTCTCTTCTTTTGGGGAGACAAGGTTTTCTGCTAGGTTTGTCAAGAATCTGTTTGATCTTCCACTTGGTGCAGAGTTTGTCTCCCAGTTGATGTCAGGGTAATTGAAGTCCGCATTACTATTGTGATGTGCTTCCTACATACTTTAGTTAACTGACTAGCAAAAAGTTCATCTATTTCCTCTGTTTGGTTGGGTGGCCTATAGTATACACAATATCACTTTTCCCCCCTTTTATATTGACCTAAATGTATTCAAGACAGTCTTCATCATTGTTGTGCTCTATTTCCGTAAAGATGTAGTTATTTTTATAGAGAGAGCAACTCCACTTCCTCTTTTATTTGGTCTGTTCATTTTAAATAATTTAAATCCCTTTAGCTGTTTGTTCCATTTGTGGGTTTCATTCCACCAAGTTTCCGTAATGACAACAATATCATATCTACCCTCATTTACCTGAATTTCTAATTCACCCTGTTTATTTTAACCAACTTGCTTTGCATATCCAATATAAAGTTGTTATACAGGTTATTCTCTTGGTTTGGCATTTATGTTTCACTTTAGCTGCCTTCTGTCTTATAATCCATACTTTTTATTATCCAGTATTTCTCATTCTAATATTTGTGCATTAGGCAAAGTTTGTTTTACATATGTCATTCCTTTATTAACATCTTTTGGTACATTTCATATCCATAGAAGTTGACATTATTATTGAAACTTTTGACATTATAGCTACTCATTTCTGCCCCTATCCTCAGGAGGTGACAGCATGATAGCCACCCTTGGCTATCATGGATGTTAACGTAGGGTCAGTTGGTTTATTCCCAGGATGAGGGAACCACCTTGGAATATCTGTGTGATAGCTGGTATGGAAATTGGAAAAACATCTGAGCATCTAACTTCTATAACACTGATAGAAAATTTACATTGATATAGTCAGTTTAACTCAAGGATGTCTTCACTTTTAAAACATAATGATTGCCCTTTTTTCCATTTTTCCCAGCTCCCCCAAACCTTATTTGAAGATTGATGACCAAGCTGTGCTTAGATAGTCCAAGCATAATTGCATCACAGATTTGAACAAGGCATTGCAAGTTTCACTTTTTATTCCTTTGTGTAAGCATGAGTCACTTTATACTTGCTTAGATTAAAACTCATTTATCAAACTAGGGCCTGTAGATTACAATCAAGGGGACAGAACTCAAAATTTAATGTTTGATCCCATGTCAATATACTGTACATGTACAAAATAGAACAAAATCATATGAGACGAAGTCTTTCAAGGCTTCACCTACTTCCCTGCTCCAAAGTCTAGAAGAATAGCCACATTTTTATTGACTTACAGAACTTAATCAGGGTGAGAATGTATAACTATCTGAGGAAGTACTTTTCCAGAAGGCCAGCCCCATGTCAGAGAAAACATATTTTCAAAGTGAGGTCTTTGGTGCTCTCTGAGTTTGGTTATTTTTTTACAGATGTTTCATTATGTAGTTTGCACTGATGGTGTTACCTAGTTTGGTAATGGAATGCCTACAAGAAAACAATAAAGCTGAGAGAGCAGCAAAGACCCGGCAGTTCAAACCTGAGCTATAAATATTCTCTTCTGTTGATACATCTACAAAGCCCTGACAGATGACACGATTTAATAGAAGACTCAAAACCCAGCCACTCCGCTAGTTCATAACAACTGGATGGAAGCAAAAACAAAAAAAAAATTAATCTCTGATTTAATCTTTCCCTAGGATTTACATCCAAATCTCTTATGGACAACAAATTATTTTTCTCAGCCAAATGCATCAATTGATATAGTCAAATAGAGAAACAAAAGTTTGTAACTTTAACTTTGTGATGAAGAAGATTTATTGGAGCAGGGAGGGGAGGTTCTCATCTCTCCCAGTCTCCCAATAATTAGCTACTTTGTGAAACTGAGTGAGCATATCCTCATTTACTTTACACATATGGAGTTCAAACAAAATATTAAAAACATGCAAGCTATTAGGCTCAATTAATCATCTTCTGCTTTATCATTTGTTTCTGCTTTGTTCTACAGTGCCCAAAAAAGAAATTAGATAAAAGAAATAAATGAAATTAAAGCAAGCCAAGGATGCACATTTAAAACTAAAATAGGATTTCTTCAAAAGGGCGAGAAACATCAGATACTTAATTGTTGTTAATTTGCCAAAGCAAACTCTACTACCGCAGTTACATTCCTCCCAGAATCCTAGAAATCTGATAAACAGTTATATTAAATGTTAAATATAATTAAATGCAACCATTTCCTCTCTTCAGTTGGTTTGACATTCACAATGGGAAAGATAAAGAGGTTGAAGCTGATTTGCCGTTAAAATGTTTTTGTCAAAAAGGATGTTTTTACAACATTTTCTATTAAAATTGGGTAGAAACCTGCATTCTGGGAGCATTTACTGTTTTAACTATTTCCCCACTGGTAGTTTCTATATGCAGAAGGTTAAAGTGTGTGTGTGTGTGTGTGTGTGGGTGGGTGTGTGTGTGTATGTGTATGTGTGGATAGATAGACAGATAGATAGATAGATAGATAGATAGATAGATAGATAGATAGATAGATAGATAGATAGATAGATAGATAGATAGATAGATAGTATTCAGGCATGAAATATTTATATTTCTTCACTTTAGTGGGTTCCTATTCTATTATCTGTCCCCTATTAAAAAAAATGGAAACATTGCATTGTTGGCTTTTGCTTAAATTTATTACCTGTTTGTATGTATGCAGCTACATATGTATGTGTATGTGTGTGAGTGTATATATGTTTATGTATGTGTGTGTGTGTGTTTGTGTGAGTGTGTATGTAATCAAAATAGCATTTGCATTTCTTGGCTTGACTATATCAATATGTAGGTTTCATGCTGTGTTTACTGAACTTTTAATTGTTGTGTATATTAATCTGTGTAATCTACAGATTAATAAATAAAAAATGAAAAGTCTTATTAAAATTCAGTGCATAAGGCATTTAACCAACTCTCCCATAATCCCCCAAAGCATAATTCAAAGCTTTTTTCCTACCTTATTATATTTCCTTTTTATTTCCTTCCAGTTTCTGATCCAGCCCTACCATTAAATGGATAGAGTTGGTTGGTTCAGGCAGCTGATATTAGAATGAAATTGAAAAAGCAGCCACTTGTTCATTATGTAATTTGTTGTCTTTCTGTTTCTTGTACTTCCAGGGAAGAGAATTCCCAAATAGCAGGCCTGATTGTAGCCATTTTACATTTTAATTGGGATGAATAATGGAGAGGCACCATTTGCTGTTTCACTTCAGAGAACCAGTTAAACTGGACTAGATTTGCCTATTTGGAAACTATAAAAGTTATTGAGTCAAAATATAAGAAGATGATTTTAGTATCCTTTAGCATATTAAATACAAATGGAACAACTTTAAAATGATTCCATTCATACTTCTGGCTGTGCCTGGGTATGCGTGATGGGAGACATCAAGTCCAAGGTATTTATAATATAGTTTTCCATTTTATCTCTTATTCTGCTTTAACATCTGTATGAAGTCACTGAGTAAGATCATCTAGAGATGTGTAATAAATTTTTTGACTGATAACATCCAGCCAAAACAACTGAAGTTCAATTGCAAAAAGACAGATTTTGTAACGACTGGTTTATCTGCTCAGATGAATGGGATATAATAAATAATTAATAATAATAATAATAATAATAATAATAATAATAATTAATAATAATAATAATAAGAATAAGAATAAGAATAATAATAATAATAATAATAATAAGAAGAAGAAGAAGAAGAAGAAGAAGAAGAAGAAGAAGAAGAAGAAGAAGAAGAAGAAGAAGAAGAAGAAGAAGAAGAAGAAGAAGAAGAAGAAGAAGAAGAAGAAGAAGAAGAAGAAGAAGAAGTTGGAAGGGACCTTGGAGGTCATCTAGTCCAACCCCCTGCTCAGGCAGGAAACCCTTTACCATTTCAGGCAAATGGCTGTCCAGTCTCTTCTTTAAAACTTCCAGTGTTGGAGCATTCACCACTTCTGGAGGCAGGTTGTTCCACTGGTTAGTTGTTCTAACTGTCAGGAAGTTTCTCCTTAGTTCTAGGTTGCTTCTCTCCTTGACTAGTTTCCATCCGTTGCTTCTTGTCCTACTTTCAGGTGCTTTGGAGAATAGCTTGGGTCCCTCTTCTTTGTGGCAGTCCCTGAGATATTGGAACACTGCTATCATGTCACCCCTCATCCTTCTCTTCATTAAACTACACATACCCAATTCCAGCAACCGTTCCCTATATGTTTTAGCCTCCAGTCCCCCAATCATCTTTGTTGCTCTTCTCTCTACTCTTTCTAGAGTCTCAACATCTTTTTTACATCGTGGTGACCAAAACTGAATGCAGTATTCCAGGTGTGGCCTTACCAAGGCATTGTAAAGTGGTATTAGTACTTCACTTGATCTTGATTCTATCCCTCTGTTAATGCAACCTAACACTGTGTTGGCTTTTTTGGCAGCTGCAGCACACTGCTGGCTCATATTGAAGTGATTGTCTACTAGGACTCTGAGATCCCTCTCACAGTTACTACTATTGAGCAAGGTACCACCTATGCTATACCTGTGCATTTGATTTTTCCTGCCTAAATGTAGAACCTTACTTTTTTCACCATTGAATTTCATTTTGTTAGATAGCGCCCAGTGTTCGAGCCTGTCCAGATCCTCCTGTATTTTAAGCCTATCTTCTGGAGTATTGGCCATTCCTGCCAGCTTGGTGTCGTCTGCAAATTTGATGAGTTCCCCATCTATCCCCTCATCCAAATTGTTGATGAACATGTTGAAGAGCACTGGGCTCAGAACACAGCCCTGGGACACCCCACTACACACTTCCTTCCATGTAGATGCAGTTCCATTGAGGACCACGCGCTGAGTATGGCCTGTCAGCCAGCTACGAATCCATCTGGTGGTGATGCTATCTAACCCACATTTTTCTATCTTATCAAGTAGTAGTTTGTGATCTACTTTATCAAATGCCTTACTGAAGTCCAAATAAATTATATCTACAGCACTCCTCTGGTCCACTAATTTTGTCACTTGGTCAAAGAATGTAATAAGATTTGTCTGGCATGATCTGTTTTTGACAAACCCATGTTGACTTTTAGTGATGACTTTGTTTGCATCAAGGTGTTCGCTGATTTGTTGTTTGTTTATCTTTTTCAGAATCTTCCCAGGTATTGAGGTCAGGCTGACAGGTCTGTAGTTTCCTAGATCTATTTTTTCCCTTTTTTGAAGATGGGAACTACATCAGCACTCTTCCAGTCCTCTGGTAGTTCTCCAGTGCTCCAGGATTTGACTCAGTCTGTCATATACAGTCATCCCCACATAAGGATGTTTGCAGCTTGGAGGTAATTCTGCATCTCTGCTTGACATTAGAAGCATAAGTGACTTTTATGATATGAAATATGTTTACCAGTTTAGACAAGTTGTGAGCCATTATCAGCTCTACTTGATAGCCTCAAAAAATAGTAAAATCCATACTCTAAATAGCTTCTTGTTTTGATTAATGCAGTGTCCTATATGTGGAGCTGACCATGAAACTGGTTTGGAAACTTCAATTAATATACATGATGTGGAAAAAGTAGGGGGCTATGTCATGTCCATATTTTCATGATCTTCAGGTGTTTACTATTCACTTTTGATCACAGTTTAAGATGCTGGCTTTAAGTGACAAAGGCATTGATATCTTGGAATCAGAGTATCTGAAGAAATATCTCTTCCTTCCAAACTCTTAAGATTATCTACAAAACGTCTGTTCTAAGTAGCATCCCAGATTGAAGCATAGCAAGTAGCTACCAAGGCCTTTTCAAATGACTGCCCCACAACTAGGGGATGCCCTCCCCAGTGAGATATCCCTGCCATTGTCTTTATATATTTGTCAGTACCAAAGCCTTGGTGGAGCAGTGGGCTAATGCCTCCTTAAGTAACACCAGCTGCCTGCAATTAGTGCAGGTTCGCATCCCACCAGGCTGAAGGTTGACTCAGCCTTCCATCCTTCCGAGGTAGGTAAAATGAGGACCCAGATTGTTGGGGGCAATTAAGCTGACTTTGTAATAATGCCGCTTGGGGTGTGTGTGAAAGCCCTAATAAGCAGGCATATACATAGAATGAAGGCTACTGCTAAGCTTGTAAGCCGCCCTGAGTCTTCGGAGAAGGGCGGGATATAAATGGAATTAAAATTTAAAAAAAATTCTACAAGTCCTTTAATAATCATGCCACTAGATTAACTTTCTATTGATGTTTTTTCATTATTTCTTTGTTATTAATTCCTTATTTTATCCTGAATGTTTTACAAAATGTTTTAATTTATGTTTCAATTGTAATTGCTGTTATTTGTTGTAACTTTCCTTGAGGTGTTGTTTTTTTAACAACACAGTAGAAGAAGGAAGATTGATGAAAATCAGACCGATGAGAATCAGGACCTTTAGGTTGATTACAAGATCTGCTAGTAGTGTTTATGTAGTCTTATAGTAAACAGTGAAGAAAGCTACCATTATTGACAACTAAGAGTGGTGGCTCCTGTTATTGTGCTTCAGCACAAACTGAAATGTCTCTAATGATATTTGGTGAGGTCTCAGAGAGGGTGAAGACCCTCTATGGATACAAATCATTTCAGAAATAAGTAATCTTTGAAGAAGAAGCATATGGTCTTTTTTCCACAGCCAGAGATGAAGGTCACATTGTTTTCTGCAGAGGGGAGCTACCTGAGACTGCACACAAACCCTAAATTCCTTTCTTGGGGACTGCAACTCCACCTTTACCTGTGCTGCCAAATATGGAAGCACAATTACCAAAAGAATTGGCAGCATAATTTCACTTTATTTTTAGGCGGAAAATACAGTTAAAATACCTCTGTGAGCCATGAAATAGGCTTAAAAGGTAAAGGTTCCCCCGCACGTGCGTGCTAGTCGTTTCCAACTCTAGGGGCCGGTGCTCATCTCCGTTTCAAAGCCGAAGAGCCAGCGCTCATCCGAGGATGTGGTCATGTGGCCGGCATGACTAGACGCCAAAGGCGCACGGAACGCTGTTACCTTCCCACCGTAGTGGTCCCTACTTTTCTATTTGCATTTTTACGTGCTTTCGAACTGCTAGGTTGGCAGAAGCTGGGACGAGTAGCAGGCGCTCACTCTGCTACGCGGCACTCGGGATTCGACCCGCCAAACTGCCGACCTTCTGATCGACAAGCTCAGTGTCCTAACCCACTGAGCCACCGCATCCCTAGAAATAGGCTTAGCCCATTTAAAAAGCAAAGCAAAAAAAAAAAGCTTGTCTCGATTCCTACCAAACTTGAAGCAAAATGAAAATCCAATGTGGTCTTATTTATTTTGCACTATTTCCCCATCTTGTAGGCATCTTCTGCTTGCTGTAACCTTACCAAATGAAAACTTAAATGTAGCCTCTGGTCACTAGATGATTACCCAACTCTGACCAACTGTATAACTAGTTACCTCAGTGGAGTCAGTCCCTGGAAGACCTTCTTTTTGACAGCTTGAACCCTCATGTTCTCTAGCTTTTATCCAAAACTTGAATTTGATAATGGGGGATCAAGGTCCAAGGTCTGAGATATTTTAGCCTGTTGAGACCGGATGTTCCTCAAGGTAGGAACCTGTCTTTCTGTCTTCATGTTTCCCTATACAGTACTATGAAAGATGCTGTCATCATATTTTTCATGCTTAGAATTCAGTTCATGCTTGACTGCCAGTGGTTGGCAACAAGAAAGGAAGGGAAGGACCTCAGGTGAATTTATTAAGCTGCTTCTTTTTTGCATAGTGAATGAATGTGGTGCCCCAATAGAAGCTTAATAATGCCATAAAATTAGACACAACTCTGCCCAGAGGTACTGAACAGTATTATAAAATCACCAGGGAGTCAAAACTGATGCCTCTTAACTGCCTGACACAAGACCCTCAATACATTAATTGCAGACTATTATATATTCAATTGAGACTACTGCATAACTTATACCACTGTATACACTTCCCTTGCTTCTTCATTTTAGGATGATGCAATACATGACGTTCCTCTCACCAGCTTTATATTAGCTGTCAGTAATACTGTAAACTTAATAAACTAATCCCCCCCTTTACCCATACATTGCAGTCTGCCTGACTTAAATATATTAATAGTAAATCTCTTCTTGCAACTGAAATTATTTTCTTGAATGGTGAAATAACTATATTTTGTCACTGAGTACAGGTAATTGATGGCATAGCCATGAAATGGCAAGTTCCCCAAGAAGCTGCCTTTCCTTAAGATGCTTCCATAATGTTTGACAAGAATAAGCCAACATCTGCAACTGGAAGATAATACAATCAACATTCCTAAATTAATGGTCAGACATTGTTCTGAACTTGAGTATACACCAAGAGTAGCCAGAGGCAGAACTTTCAGCACCACAGACAGAGCAATGGAAGCTACTAATTTTGGGGGTTCTCTGAACTTGACTGTTTTCTTGCAGATGTTTAGGTAACATCATCAGTGAAAGGAGAGTGGTTTGGTGCTATTTTCTGTTTATCTGGGTGTTGTTACTGGAAGGGATGTATTCCTCAAGGCTTCCTTCCTTCTTAGGTTTTAGTCTGTGTTTTGAAATGTTATTTAAAAGCAGTTTATCTCTACTGGTGGCTGATTTGTCTGAATGTAATACTTCCAGGAATTCCCTAGGATTTTTGGATTTGGCTTGATCTACAATTTTAACGGTTTTCCAACTGAAGTTGTGTATTGCAAGATTAGGGAGTTCTCATCATGTCTTCTGACTTCAGTTGATGTCCATGGATGCAGTCTTGCCAATCTTTTACCTGTATGTCTTACATAAAGTTTGTTACAGTTCTTACACTGTGTGTTGTGGATGACTCCTTTTTTATTGCTTGGTTACAGGTTTTTTGGTTTATTTAAGTTGTTTAGAAGGATTTTGTTGGTTTTCCTGCTATAGACATGCCAAGTGGTTGTGGTTGTATGTTGCTTGTCTTGGAGATGTTTATGATGTACTGGAGTCTTATCCTTTTTGTAGATTATAATGGTAGAGTTTCAGTGAATTGTTGTACAGAACTAGAGACATGACCTTGAAGGAAATAGGCAAGAACCATTGAATAAGCAAAGAAGACAGAAGTATTCCTTAAGTCACAGAAATAAGGTAGTATTCAGAACAGACTCAGACAGAACCTCTTTGATTCATTGGGCTCTAATCAGGAGGGGAGGTAAAGCATCATCAGTGTAGTTAGGCACTTTTTGATTAAGCATGGCTATTGGTTATGTTGGAAGATTTTTATCCTGTATTGTCTTTTTAGTATTCCAATTTACTGCTTTGTGTTGTTCTTTTCTGAATACGGCATCTTACTTAGTTCCCCTTCTGGGCAGTTGGATTATTGCTTTGATAGTAAAATGCTTGGGTGGTGTAAAGTTTCTTTTTTTATATAAACTCAGCTCTCTAATTTGCCATTGTTTCCTCTGCCAAAAGGAAATCCAGGAAGCATAGCATGTTGCTGCTTTCTTCTTCTCTTGTAATTTTTATTCTTTTAAAGAGGTTGTTGATTGCCTTTCATAATTTCTTTCCTGAAAAAAAGTTATTTCACTCATCAGTAATACAACTCACATAGAAGCTTAAAATTTTGGCTTATAAAAATGAATTTCTGGAAGAGACTAGACCCTAGAATCCCCCAATCATCTGGGGGCAGATATTATTTATGTTTCAATTTCATTCAATCTCATGCTCAGTCTTCAAAAGCTACCAGGGATGTCTGCAGGGAGATTTTTAAAAAGTCAAGATGGAAGCTACAGGGACATGATCATAGCCATTCCTCTTCTTTGCCTTCAGTTGCACAGTAGAAGTTACTATTTCAATTTTCTGCTCCTGTTCATCCTGCGGACACTCCAGAAAACCACCTTATTTACATTTTTCCCATGGTACTGCCCTTTTAACTGTTTCACATTTTTCCATTCCAGTCATTTTTATATTCCTTTATTTGGCATCATTTTCTTTCTTTTATCTTTCTGTGTCTCTTGTGCATAGCTTCATTTCAACATTTCTTCCCTATCCTTTGACTTTTCTATAAATTAAGCAGATAAATGTCAGTTCCTTATTATAAAAGTAATTTTCTTATTCAATCTTCTGTGTTAGAATATTTGAGCATTACCACTGTGGAAATGTTGTTGCCTTTCTTCTCATAGGTGGTAGAATTCTTGCCACAGTGCACCATGATTCAAATGTAAAAATCTTGTTATTCTATCATGTAACATTAAACATTACTTTTACTATGATTAATTATATTTTTATAATTATAATTAATAATTATCTTTACTACAAATCACAATGTGATGCAATTAGATGGGAAGTGGTATAGAAATATAAACACATACAACATATATAGTATGTGGCTTGAATGAAAAGTGTTGTCCATATCTATAAACTTATAGACAGCTATCTTATGCATGAGACTCTTAAGTGGCTTATGTGGCTTCTACAACCTTCCAGAGATACAGAAAACCCACTGTGATATCCACAAAACCCCACAAACATTGCATGTCCCACCCTCAGTGCTACAACATCCCACAGACTCTACATTTGATGGGTTCATTTCCATTCTGGCCCATTATCCGTGTGAAAAGTCAGCTCTTCATAGTCTTCTGAAAAGTTAATAAGGTGGAGGCCTTCCAAATCTCTAACAAGAGGGGATAGATATTTTAAAATAAAACAGGAAAATATTTCTTCAAGTTAATTCTCCTGCTACCTGTATTTACTCCTCCACATAAAGGTAAAGGTAAAGGTTCCCCTGCACATGCGTGCTAGTCGTTTCCAACTCTAGGGGCCGGTGCTCATCTCTGTTTCAAAGCCGAAGAGCCAGCGCTTGTCCAAGGACGTCTCCGTGGTATTTGCTTCACACTTCTGCCAATGATTGAGAAGTTTCTTAAAACTGTAAGGAATTCCCTTAAAACTATAAAGAGTTACCCTCTGGTAAGATGAGTGGTCAATAAATTTTATAAATAAATAAATAAATTCCATGCTTCAACACACACTTACTCTGTCTTGTCTTTTTACGGAATAAATAAAGAATATAGAATAACAAAGTTGGAAGAAACCTCAGAGGTCTTCTAGTCCAAGCCACTGCTCAGTCAGGAGACCCTATGCTATTCCAGACAAATGGCTGTCCAAACTCTTCTTAGAATCCTCCAGTGGTGGAGTACCCACAAGTTCTGAAAGTAAGCCATTCTACTGGTTAATTGTTCTGTCAGGAAATTTCTCCTTAGTTCTAGGTTAGATCTCTCTTTGATAATCTTTCATCCACTGCTTCTTGTTCTGCCTTCAGGTACTTTGGAGAATAGGTCAACACCCTCTTTTCTGTAGCAGCCCCTCAGATATTGGAAGACTGCTATCATGTCACTCCTAGTCCTTTTCTTCAATAGACTAGATAGATCCTGTTCCTGCAACTGTTCATCATATGTTTTAGCCTCCAGCCTCATAATCCTGTTTGTTTCTTTTTATTGAACCTTAATTATTTAATGTTCATAAAAAGACAAGAGGGAATCAACAGTAAAATACAATTGAGTGATTAAGGAACCTCGCAGTCCTTTTACCTCTTCATTTGAGTCAAAAATATACCCACAAATATATTCTTCAATTTAGGTAAAAGACCGAGGCTGCAGGGCACCAAGTTAGATTGAATGGCAATTAAGGTAAGAAAATGAGGTCTAACTTTGTAGTTGCCTCTTAGGTGGCTCATGAAGTGTGTGGCCTAATGTTCCTTCTTGCGCTTCCAAACTCTGTTTAATCATTGTTTCAAAGTTTTGAATTTTGAAATGCAGCACTCTAAGTTGATGCTGGTGCCAGGTTCAAGAAATCCATTGGACAATGCCATCTGCATCCCCCCAAAAAGTAATCATGAGTTTTCTTGTCAAACCTTGGGTTTTGTTATTTTTTTCTATAGGTGAAGCTCTGTGTGATATTCAGTGGAATGATGCTTTGTTTCTGAGATACAATGATGACTCCATGTTTTGTTGGCTGTGAAGAAATTCCTCACTTTCCTTCTTGTAGAATAACAACCACTGTTGGCAAATTTCAACTCTTAAAACTTCCATCTTTGCTGACAGCATACAAGGAACCCATCTTGCACCAACCTTCCAATATTGTTATCTACGAGTTTCTGTAAAATATTTTTTCACCCAGTACTCACATCAATGCAGCTGTCACCATAAAGAATCTGCATTTGGTGATGAATTTCAGTTGATGGGGAGACTCCTTCCATGCTCAAAAAATTAATCATGATGTGTTGCTTAAACTTCACTAATGAATATTCACTACAGGCTTCCATTTCACAAACAATAGCAAGACAATCATTTTTTTCACAGCAACTTTCCATCAACTGAAGTGAAAGAATAGATGCTAAAGAATGCATCAGAGCTTTTAGCACATCAGTACTGACATTTGTTGATGGCTAATAACTCTGGAGACATTTCTTTTCATTCACCCTCATCTCAGACATGCAAAGCAACAGTTTTTAAGATTAGTTCAAAATAAAAGTCAAAACTGGTATCTCTGCTAATCAGGGAAGATGGCAAAAGATTAACAGATGGCAAAGAAAATGCATCAAATAATTGTGAAGAGTTAGTTGAAGGATCAGATTTCCAGATTAAGCCTGGTAAAACCAACACAAATATCTACTCTGAATACGTTTAAATCTTCATTTTCAGATGTATAACATCCTGGGGTACTAAAACAATTTGTTGGTGTTTATTCAGGGCTTTTTTTCTCATAGAACGCTCAGAACGGAGTTCTGGCACCTTTTTTGGATGGAACCTTGTAGGGTAGGCAAGGCGGGTTGTATGACATGTGTGAGTTCCAGCACCTTTTTCTTTTACAAAAAAAGCACTGTGTTTATTCATTAGCGTTCAGAATTCCTGGAGATTGAGTGAAGCAGCAGATGACTTAAAGTGAACAAACATCCCCATATTCAAAAAGAAGAAAGGAAAGATTCAGTGAATTTCAGAGGAATCAATATGACATTAATTTGTAAGAAATTCTAGAGAGGTTCATAAGCACCTTAAAAGCAATGAATTTACTACCAGAGGTCAGCATGGATTAGTAAAAAATAAACTTCATTTGACCAGTCTTATTTTAAATTGCCTAAATTCCTTTAGCATATTGGAGATTATTGAATAATGTATCTTGATTTCACCAACGCATTCATCAAAGCCCTCCATTATATTATATGGGTTGGATGACATATCTGTTAGGGAGATCCTCAGTTTAATTGAAAACCTTTTTCAAAAGGTTCTTATCACTGATTCCTCATCAAGCTTAAATAAAGAATTAGAAAGGATATCCTGGGATAAATCATAAGTTCATTATTCTTCAGCATTTTTATTAATCACCTGGAACAGGTAAAAAAGTAACAAAAAATAACTGCAATGGTCACCAAGCTTGAAATTAAGTCCTAGGAATATATATATATTAATGGGACTGAGTATGTTTAACCTTGAGAAAACAGTAAAAAATACAATCTTTTTCAAATACTTATATGGTATACTACAGAAAAGGGCCTCTATCATCCCAGACTAAGGATATCAAATAATGATATTAAATTAAATGAAAACAGATTCCAGTTGAATGTTAAGAAAACCAGTGCTAAGAAACCATTCATCAAGACTCATGGTAGCTGAAATATTCCTACCTCATTTCTGTGGCTTATTAGAAAGTGAGAGCAGGAATGCAGAGAATGTAAACAAATATGTCAAAGGTGCTTTGTTCTTCAAAAGGCAACTGGACTGTGTTTTTTTTCTTTGAGGAAGAAGAAGAAAACATTTTGCTTCTCATCCAAGAAGCTTCATCAGTTCTGATGGCGGGGGGGAAGGTGGGGGGGAGGAAGGATAGGTACTGATAGTTGAGACTGGATGGTGAATGGAAGGATAGGTTCTGGTAGGATGATGGGAAGGAGATGGAGGGATGCAATCATCTTCAAAGAAAAGAACAGTCCAGTTGTCTTTTAAAGAAAAAAGCACTTTTACGACAACTATGACCTGGATGACTGAGAATCTCCACAGACATTTAAAGAAGTATCTGTCATCAGTGGACACTATGATGGCTAAAGTTAACCAAAACGCAAATACGCTCTTCTGGAAGGGAGAATATGCAAGACAGCATGAAGATTTTAACATCTTATTGGATATTAATTCTGAAAGATTTTTTGCTCAATCAGAATTGTCAACTATATTATTTTGCTCCCATTTTCTGGGCAGACAAAAAAGGATGAATGAAACAAATGCATTTACAATTAAACTAGAATGGGAAGTCAAAAAATATCCTGGAGGACACAATTAAAACCAAGAATCTCACTGATCACTCTTGTGTAGAAATGATGTTACATGAGCATAATCAGAGGGATCCATGACTGTTCATGATGTTCTGTCCCATCTGTAGCTTCTTTTTTTTTAAAAAAAAAACAAGTTTTATTGGTTTTTCAGTTAAAATCTACATATTTAGAAAGCATCATGATGACTGGGTAATCAGAGATTCAGTAACAGAGTTTTCAGAACATAATTCAGGTGACATTATCAAAACATCCTTCTCAATTTCCCTTAACATTTCATACAACCAGTTTAAACTAATAAATTTCTAGAAATAGCATGGTCAGTTGAAAAATTTGTCAATTCAATTTCATTGAGATACATCTATGTTGTTGTTGTTGTTGTTGTTAGTTGCGAAGTCGTGTCCGACCCATCGCGACCCTATGGACAATGTTCCTCCAGGCTTTCCTGTCCTCTACCATCTTCTGGAGTCCATTTAAGCTCACGCCTACTGCTTCAGTGACTCCATCCAGCCACCTCATTCTCTGTCGTCCCCTTCTTCTATTGCCCTCAATCTTTCCAAGCATTAGGCTCTTCTCCAGTGAGTCCTTCCTCCTCATTAGGTGGCCAAAGTATTTGAGTTTTAGCTTCAGGATCTGGCCTTCTAAAGAGCAGTCAGGGTTGATCTCCTCTAGGACTGACCGGTTTGATCGCCTTGCAGTCCAAGGGACTCGCAGGAGTCTTCTCCAGCACCAGAGTTCAAAGGCCTCAATTCTTTTGCGCTCAGCCTTTCTTATGGTCCAACTTTCACTGCCATACATTGCAACTGGGAAGACCATAGCCTTGACTATACGCACTTTTGTTGACAGGGTGATGTCTCTGCTTTTTAGTGTGCTGTCTAGATTTGCCATGGCTTTCCTCCCCAGGAGCAAGCGTCTTTTAATTTCTTGGCTGCAGTCCCCATCTGCAGTGATCTTGGAGCCCAGGAAAATAAAATCTGTCACTACCTCCATTTCTTCCCCATCTATTTGCCAGGAATTGAGAGGGCCGGATGCCATGATCTTGGTTTTCTTAATGTTTAGTTTCAACCCAACTTTTGCACTCTCCTTCTTCACTCGCAACAAGAGACTCTTCAGTTCCTCTTCACTTTCTGCCATTAGAGTGGTATCATCTGCATATCTTAGGTTGTTGATATTTCTTCCAGCAATCTTAATTCCAACTTTTGACTCCTCTAGCCCTGCCTTTCTCATGATGTGCTCTGCATATAAGTTAAATAGGCAAGGCGACAGTATACAGCCTTGCCGGACACCTTTCCCAATTTGGAACCAATCAGTGGTTCCGTGTCCAGTTCTCACTGTTGCTTCTTGGCCCGCATATAGGTTTCTCAAGAGACAAATAAGATGTTCTGGTACTCCCATCTCTTTAAGAACTTGCCACAGTTTGTTATGATCCACACAATCAAAGGCTTTAGCATAGTCAATGAAGCAGAAGTAGATGTTTTTCTGGAACTCTCTAGCTTTCTCCATGATCCAGCGTATGTTGGCTATTTGATCTCTAGTTCCTCTGCCTCTTCGAAATCCTGCCTGTACTTCTGGTAGTTCTCGATCCACATACTGCTGGAGTCTAGCTTGTAGGATTTTAAGCATAACTTTACTAGCATGAGAAATGAGTGCAATGGTGCGATAGTTTGAACATTCTTTGGCACTGCCTTTCTTTGGAATTGGAATGTAAACTGATCTTTTCCAATCCTGTGGCCACTGTTGAGTTTTCCAAATTTGCTGGCAAATTGAGTGTAGCACTTTTACTGCATCGTCTTTTAAGATTTTGAATAGCTCAGCTGGAATACTGTCACCTCCACTAGCTTTGTTGTTGCTCAGCTTTTCTAAGGCCCACTTCACTTCACATTCTAGGATGTCTGGCTCGAGGTCAGTGACCACCTCATTGTGATTATCAGGGACGTTAAGCTCATTCTTGTATAGTTCTTCTGTGTAATTTTGCCATCTCTTCTTAATCTCTTCTGCCTCTGTTAGGTCCCTGCCATTTTGGTCCTTTATCATGCCCATTTTTGCATTGAACGTTCCCTTCATCTCTCCAATTTTCTTGAAAAGATCTATGTCCTGTTATTAAAGTTTTCCTAATTTTAATTTTAATTATATTATTCAAATTTAGCCTTTAACATCCCAAATAATATTCACAACCCAAATTTCCCTTATTTCATTACAGCAAAAACTATAGCATCTAACATGTACACAGTGGCTGAGTAGCTTTGTTCTACCTAATAAACATTGTCTGTTTCACATCACACGTTACTGACAGGACCACAGCCTATGTTTATCAATCCACAACTATTTATACACAACCAGATTCTGTTTTAAATTTTAGCTAATTCTTAATTCTTAAATAGAATAATCAAACCTCTTTTAACATCAAACGTGGGATCTATAAACCAAATTTCCATTATGTCAGTGCACAAATTATAATGTCTAAAATAAGCCTAATAGATACATAAACACATTCTAGTTCTATCTCATAAATATTTTCTATTTTAGATCCTGATAGGTCACTGATTACTAAAATGATAACCTTTAATGGTTCTCTAAGAACTCACTTTTTAAATCTAACTCTGGCTTTTTTTCTTCTTCTTTTTTTGCCAATCAGGTTTCCAGACCAAGGCCTTTGAATTGCCATATAGGTCTCCCTTCACTCCAATACCTATTATTTGAATTGAAGGAGGCCATCTAGCCATCAGTGGTCCACAAAAACCAAACCATTTGTAATCATTATGTTGTTGCCCTGTTAGTTCTAGTCTCCATCTGTAGCTTCTGAGTGGTCTTCAAGGGCACCTCCATGTGGAGCATGGTGCAATAATCCACAACAAGATGACCAATGTATGAGAGACCATAAGAAGAGAGTGCTAGAAAAGGGAAGAATGCAATTTGGCATATCACCAGATAAATCTGTGCAAAGGCCTTCTGGGTCACAGTTGTCTCCTGCTCTTTGAGTTCAGGAGAACCTTCAAATTGTGCACCACTTCTGTATGAAGAATCTCCAGCACTGGAAGATCCATTCACTCATAGTCACTTATTTTGTAGACTGGCACATAACTTGCCTTCACTGTGGTTGGCAAAGACCAGAAGGCAGGATGCTTTACACTAGAATAAAAGTGCTAGCCAAGTTGTAACCCAAGAGCATTGGGGAAAAAACACCTTAAAAAAATCTTCTCTGATCTGGATTGAAATTGAACCTAGTAAGGAAATTCTACATTCATGGTCAGTTAATTCTCTTCCATTGAATGCAATGATGTGATTTCATTATATTCTGCTGGAAAGAATTAATATTCTTGGATGGAAGCCAAGGAGGAAAGACCATTTCTTGTGACGAATCCACAGGGAGTGCTTTTGTTCCCATGGTCTTATAATTCTCTTATATTCAGAGTAATGGGCCATAATGCCCAATTACATTTTCCATGGTTTAAAAGCAAAAATCCAACAGTATGCCTCAAAGACATTTTCAACTTCTACAGTCTCTAATGCCAAGGTACTACACGCAGTGCTCTACCTACTAAGACCATGCCTCCTGATATAGGAGGCAAGAGGACAACAAAGATGATGAGGGGACTGGAGGCTAAGACATATGAAGAATGGTTGTAGGAATTGGGTATGTCTAGTTTAATGAAAAGAAGGGCTAGGGGTGACATGATAACAGTGTTCCAATATCTCAGGGGTTGCCATAAAGTAAAGGGAGTCAAGCTATTCTCCAAAGCACCTGCAAGTAGGACAAGAAGCAATGGATGGAAACTAGTCAAGGAGAGAAGCAAATTTCCTAACGGTGAGAACAATTAACTAGTGGAATGCTTGTCTTCAGATGTTGTGGGTGCACCATTGCTGGAGGCTTTTAAGAATAGAATTTTGTATATTTATTAATAACAATAAGAATTGTATTTGCCTAGTATCGGAAAACAGGGACTACCGAAAGAAGAGAGGAAACATTTGATGGTGTAATATTGGATCTAGATTGAAGACTTTAATATATATCACTGAATTACTAATGGACCCAGGCAACACGTTATCTATTAAGTATTTGACTGTAAAACTAGAAAATTAATAAAATATTTATAAAAAAAGAATAGACTGGACAGCCACTTGTCTGGAATGGTATACGGTCTCCTGCTTTAGCAGGGGTGTTGTGTAGCCAGTTCTTTGCAGGCAATAAGCGAGACGGAAGGTTCCAAATAGAAACATACTTTATTGGAGTCAGACAGCCGAAGCTTGGCCCATCTCTTGCTGTGGCTGCACACGAACTGGAAAGTCTCAAGGGAAATAATCGATACAGCTGAACCAGTGTCCAGTTCCATCCTGCAAGGAATGCCTTGCAGCTCGACTTGTAGTCAAAGTTTTTGTTTAAGGGGGCGATGATCTCCCATGTGGAAGACACTCCTGTGGCTAGAGCAGAACCCTACTCTATGCTGCCTAGGGGCCCCGCTACCTCTCCTGAAGGGCTCGTCCAGTTGGCAGTCCTTCTGGCGATCTCTACATTTGGCTGCTATGTGGCCAGATTTCCCACAGGCCTGACATGTGGCTGGATTGAATTTGCAGTCCGCCCATTGGTGTTGGATGCCACAGCCCAAACATTGAAGGAAGGGAACTTCCTTGTAAGGCTGTCTCTGTTCCTTGTCTTGGTGTCATTGAATCTTGTCGACTTTTTGGTCAGAGTCGATGTCTTCTCATTGCTCGGTGTCCTCATGGTGTATGGCTTCTTCATGTGGTGTGCTTTTGGTGGGCTGCAATGCCTTCATGGCCCCTGCCGGCAGCTTCGTCCGCCATGACCTCTTTCAAAGCTTCTTGGAGCGAGAGAGTCTCCTTCGTGAAAAGTTTTTGTTGGAGCTCTCTACTCCTGAGTCCACAGACAAGTCAATCTCAAAGTCTTTCTTCCAAGTCCGTGAATTGACAAAGACACAATGCTTGTCTCAATGCCGCAATGAACTCCATGGCTGTCTCGCCAGGTTGTTGTTCTCACTGTTAGAAGGCATGCCTCCACGCTATCACCGACAGCTTTGGTTGAAAATGGTCACCGAGCCATTTCTTCAGGTCCGCGTAAGTAACGGACTCCACCTGGGCTGGTGTGACCAAGTTCTCAGTGATGTCAAACATTGCAAGCCCGCACATGCAGAGGAGTGTTGCGTTCTTCAGACCATCTTTGGCGACTTGATTTGCCCCGAGATAGTTCTCCACCCTCGAAATGTAGGACGATCATCTCTCCAGTTCCATGACATTGAATTCTTCAAGCTTTCTGACCTTCAACATGGTGTGAAGTCTTTGCGGCTCATGTCTTGCGTTGCCTCATGCTGCTGGCTTCTTCATAGGACCTGGGACTGATCCTCAGGGTGGGGTGGTCTCCAGTGTGACTTGCTAGGCAGACTGAGGGGGGGAATGCTGTCACTACCAGGTGCTCACCCCCTTAGTGACTTCAGGATCTTACAAAGAAGTAGCTGGTTCTTTGCAGGCAAGAAGTAAGATGGAAGGTTCCAAACAGAAACATACTTTACTGGAGTCAAGCAGAACAGAACTGAAACAGAGGCTGCTGCACAGCTACTTATACAGTTGACCACTAGGTGGTGGCCAAGAGGTTTAAAGGAACCTGTTCCCACCCCAAATCTACCAATGAAATTCCTGGAGACAACAAGTCTGGCTTGGTCCGTAGCTGTTACACAGACACACCATTGAGTAACCGTTAAGCAGCATTTAAACAGATACATGAATCAGTACAAGCAAAAGCCCCAATACATTATAAGAGGGTTAGAGTATAAGACCTCCAAGGTCCCTTCCATCTCTGTTATTCTATATCTGAAAGAGAAAAGGCAAAAAAAAAAGTGCATCAAAAAGGGGGAAATGAATTCTGTGTCTCGACATGCAGACCCAAAGGTACTTGAAGGCCCTCAAAGAGGCCACACACCAAAACTTGAAAAGGACGTAGTTTCATGCCTCAAGCAGAAGGATTTAGAAACATGTTTCGCTCACTCTGAAAAGCTGATTTTTCCTAATTGTGACACCCTTCTCCCCCAATCTTTGCCTCTCAATGTGATGAGAAGGAAAAGGTTAGATCCTAAAATTTCTGAACATGCTTTGATTCCTGCCGACATCGTAATCAGCCTGGCTCCCTGCCTTTTTAACTCCTCACCTTTTTAATAATTACCAATCACTATACAGTATGAGCAAATGATCAATCAGTTCCCCCGAAGGAAGGAGTGCTTGTTAGAAAGCTATGGAGCACTGGGGCTGGCATCCTTCTCTCTGGACTAGGAGATACTTTGAAAGAAAGGCTAGAGTTGTGTTTTGTTTATTATTCTTGCCTCTGCTGAAATATGTAACAGAGGGCCTGTACCTCATTCTTCCCTCATACTCCCTGCTATTTCTATCTGATAACTCATCTAAAAGTCAATTGTTTCACTGGGGGAGTTTCTGGAGGGAAAATCTGCTACTGTGCAGTTCCAGAATTTCTCTTTGGGTCTTTGGCCTTTTTTTAATACACCTCATTAGTCAGACTGTGGTAACAGTTTGAGCACAAATTCAGAATTCCTGTGTGGAATAGCTGAGAAGCTGCGATGACCTGAAAGTATCCAGACTCTTGAATAATGAAATAAAAATTAGTAGCATTAATCTGTTTCTCACTTCAGGCTTCCCCTTCTCACCTGGCTCTGAAGTTTCCAACATAGACAAGCTACAATAATTTAGAGGAACACGTCAGTTTCTCTGCTAATCTTCCAGTGCAGGAAATCATTTCTAAATCCTGTCTTGGTGGATTTGCATAACTGTCACCACTGAAACACCAAAAAAGTCAAGGTTTAATACAGTGTGAATGATTGTGTCATAAAACATTGCCAGCCTTCCGTCACTTGTGCAAATCTTTTAGGATTTAAGTATTTCTAGCAGTCAGGGGGAAAAGCTCTCTGGAAGTGCTTTCCCCTTCTCACTTGCTCTGTGACAAATGGATTTGTCCCATAAAATCCTATGCAATGTTGGCCAAAAAGCAGGTCTGTATGATGCGGATCTGGTTAGAGAAATTGGTTGCTTGACAATATCAAATGCCTTTGCTTTACAGTAGCACTGACACTGGAGCAATAGGAATCCAATGAGCAGGGAAATTTTTTCCCCCAAAGATTGACAGAGAGAGAGAGAAAGAGAGAGAGACAGAAAGAGTCATAACAATCTTCATGGGTTCATGAAAAGAGTCAGGTGTATTTCTATGGAATGTCTTTCAACAGCAAAATGAGCGGGCCATGGCTCTGCCCACCTGTAAAAGTATTAAAAATGCATGTACTTGTTTAAAAAAATGTAAAATAACCTACTGTAGCAAAGCATGCCAGCAATCAGCTTCATCCATTTTAACAACAAGGTGTCTGAGTCCCACACTGGCCTCATAAGCATTCTGAAAAAATAATTATGAAGGCCAGATGGAGGCTGATGTTTTGTTGTGTTCCCTTCTACTCAGAAAAAAAAATAAGAAAGGAAAGTTGGGATAGAATATTTTGAGACTAGACAAAAGGTGGAGACAACTTCTCTGTTATCTGTAATACATAAGAGTCTTGTGACCAGCCATCAAGGCAGCAATTTGTGGCATCTTTTTAATAAAAGTATCCATAATATAACATTCAAAGTTCCAATTCAATAATGGTTCAAGGAACATGGTATATTTAGCCTAAAAAAGAGACAACTGACAGAGGAAGGCTAGGTAGCAGCATCAAGATTGGGGGGGGGGGGAAGGCTCTCAATAACTTTGTTAGGTTGCCACTTGTGATACTAGATTATTTCCAATCGTATTTCTTCTAAGAGATACTGAGAGATACTAAGAAGCCAACCTGGAATTCTGCAACACATTTAAATGAGACATGTTGGAAAAGACAATTGCTACACTTCCCAGATGAGGCAACAGTAATGATAGCTACCATACCAACTAACCTGGGATGATCACGGCCATCCCCAGGAATACAATAACCAAAATAGTACTCGCATCTCTCCATTCACTATTGTAGAATCTGATTTCCATATTGGTGACAAGGTGTTCCACTATATATACCATATACCACTATACCTTAAAACAGCAGCCTATTGGGAGAGGGCAGGTAGATTCATTGCTAGTCTGTATTTAGACAACTCACTTAACCAGATCAATTGTTAATTGTCAGGGGCTGTCTTCTCAAAACATGCTAAGGTTGCTTAGTGTGGATTTTGGTTTGTTGTTTTCTGGCTTAGTGTATTTTGTGTACCAAGACCATTGGGTTACCAGACAATAAGATAATTCAGTATTCAGGTTAAACATGTCATATGAAAGCAATGCTAAAGTTACATACACAGCCTTATCTTCCAACACCTCACTGCCACTGCCTCAGCATTTCCTCCCACCCCCCACCCCCAATAGCTGCATCACTCTATTTAAAATAGGCTTCATTCTGAAAATGCCTCCGGAAAACACACATCCCCATCCACCCCTCATAATTCTTCCATAAGTTAATTTATACAGTCATAGAATTCAGTTCTTCATAGAGCTAAATATAAGCTGCCCCCAACAAAGCTCTAAGCACTATGGGTCAATTTGTGCAAAGCTTTCTCTCTCTTTTTATGTTCCATTTCTAAAACGTACTTTAAAAGGAAAAAAACCACTCATCCCTCTTTATCATAGCGAAAGAGTATAAAAAAAGATTCTCATTAGTTATTTCACATGCATGGTAACTTTTGTCCTGGAAAGTACATTAAAACATTAGCCACAACAACCATGGAAAGCATTTTAATGTATTATATTTAGGTCAATATTGGTGTCTGGAATTAATATGGATCAAGTGTAGCTGGCTTAGACAAAGCTAGGATTTTTAACAGATTCCAAAAATCAGAAAGTATCCCTATAGGCAAGATCTAAATTTCATATTATTTCCAATATTTGTGGGAGAGGATACAGCGCCTGCTTTTATACAGAGATGATCTTAGATTCTTATCCATCTTCAGTTCAAAAGGAATGGTTAACAATGAAAATGCTTAGGGCATTGCCAAATAAGGGGTTTAGATGCAGCCACAAAGTGAATTTTGCTCCTCACTGATGAGCTGACCCTGACACCGAGTGCTTAGGTTGCTTTGAACTCAACTTCCTTCTTATACTGCAAAGGTTTGGGCAAATGGGAAACATTCATTTGAAGGCAGCAGAAGGCTGCAGAAACTCATGTATTTTGCTGCAATGGTTATCATTCAAACAAATGAATGATAATCCTTTATGTCCCAGGATGGTGCTAGAATACATTATGGGCAAGAGGGCTAAAATATAGGCCCATCAGAGGCATGTTGCCATAGTAAGCAGACAAAATAAAAAAAATTACCAACTTTCACTGGATTCTTTTAAAAGTAACTTTGGAGGGAGGGAGGGAGGGAGGGAGGGAGGGAGGGAGGGAGGGAGGGAGGAAGGAAGGAAGGAAGGAAGGAAGGAAGGAAGGAAGGAAGGAAGGAAGGAAGGAAGGAAGGAAGGAAGGAGAGAGTTGTGGATTTGATTATTAGAAAAGGTGAAATAGGGGAAAAAGAAAACTATGATATAATTTTAAAGAGGAAGGATAGAGAATAAGCTTGCTTGTAAAATTAGAAGCAACTTTTCTATATATCTTTCACTGGATTTTTTTGTTGGGGGATGGGGTATGGACATAAAACTGAGGTGAAATGATGGAGTATCCAACAGATAAAATTAAGATTGTATGAGACATTTCTGTTTATCACTTAGATAAGTTGGGAATGTCTGATGGACTGTTAATCATGATGAACTGTTACAAACTTGCAGAGAAGTACCTATGGATGTTCCCAATGCATTTAGTAACCTGAATAGTTTGAACCACCCAATGAAGCCTTGCTTTATCTCAGATCTGAAATGGAAAAAAACCTTGGGCAACCAAATGCGGGCCATCTGAAACATTCATTTCTTCTCAAATTGAAATCCTGCAGATACGTATCAAAGGAGACAATGCAAATCAGATGGACAAGAAATATGACATACCTAAACCAAATGTTACCATGGGCACTTCTCTTAATAATAAAAACTACAAATTGACCACAACCTGGGGAGGGATGTCTACAGTGAGTTGTGTCCTCTGGAATCAAGTATTCTGGAGAAAAAACATGATTGCTTTGCTGCCAGAGATTCTAAAACTGAGCATTCTATCAAGCTGTAATAATTTGCAATTTCCCTTCTCCACCCACCCCCATCCTATCTGGATTAGGCCCATGTGAATAAGACTTGATCCTATTTGAATTGAACACTCATGATTCAAAAAGAGTTTGATTCAATTCAAGTGTATACCTTAAGATTCAAGAGCAAATTGATTTGATTTGAACTGCACAGTGGGTATAATTTAAAAGGAAAAAATGTCCACAGGCTATAATAGAAAGGAATCAAAATGCCTGCAGCCATTTCATGTTTTAAGAAAACGAGCAGAAAATATCAGAAATGGTAGGCTGTTTAGAAGAGGTTTATCCTGCCAACTTCCAACTTGGTACCTTCACCTCCATAAATTTTTGTGGTATGTTCCTGAATTTCTTTTGAGGCAACAATAGCAGGATGATGAGAAAAAAATAATACAGTTGCCTCCCAATTGTCCACCAAAATTGTACTGACTGAACAGTACAGAAAGTATCTGTTCCAACTTTAAAGCAAAAACTTGTTTTAATGATAAAATAAAAAGATCTTACTTCTTCACTTGCTTTTCTGGGATGAGAAGCTTGACGTGACACTAAACATACCAACTCGTCTTTGTATTTTCATGTAACTTTGATGCCCTTGGATTGTCAAGAGAACTGGCAAAAAAATCATACAGTTGACAGATATCACAGC
This sequence comes from Vipera berus, assembly GCF_964194415.1. Taxonomy (NCBI): domain Eukaryota; kingdom Metazoa; phylum Chordata; class Lepidosauria; order Squamata; family Viperidae; genus Vipera; species Vipera berus. The sequence continues at coordinate 22,597,590 of NC_138202.1, forward strand.
CATCATCTGTCAAAGATGTTCTACTAGACCTGCTTTCAGCTGGGTGGGGTGGGGTGTTGGATTGTTGAATCCCTCTAGCTAAGAAGAACTGGATACTGGCTTGTTAGGAAACTTGGCCCCTTCTAGGAGATAAACCTTTCTGATTTATTTTAGTGGGTGCTAATTTGGGATGGATTCAGTGACAAAGATTTTTCTCTTCAGGGTACAGCTGAAAAAATAATCATTAACTTTCCCTTGAGCTATAATGTAGCTGTGCTGACTTCTAGGCAAAACGTAGTTGTATCAAAGTTATAGCTTTTTGACAATAATCTTAGCTGACAGAGGCAGCCATGAGATACAGTGCTGCAAGACACAGCACAGGCCACAACAAAAAGAGCCTGGCACAGAGCCTGGACCATCATGAGTGTTAATCTAGCATTCCTACAGCAATCATGCAGAATTTAAAAGTACAAAAAGTGTTAAAATCTTACTAATGCAAGAAACAGCTTTATGGCTGAACCTGAGGCTGGGCACATGAAAGAAGTTAAGAATTGATCAATTGAATAAAACACAAAGCAACATAAAGAGCTTTGATGGAGCTTAATCTTATCTATTCATATCAGTATCAGAAAGTTCCTCAGCACTAGTTACTCACCCCTAACATTTCCTCTATCCAGAAAATGGAAACGAAGTGAAATGGTATTATTTGTATCAACCATCAATGGAAAACCATTGAACCCTAGGAAGCACTGCAAAAAACTGCAACTGCTTCACAGGGATCTGATTCAATTTGCTATATCAGCTTGGGTCTCTCATTTGATCCACAATCTGCTTTGACAGGTAATCCAACAGAAACTTTATCAAACTGAAACAACCCTTTAAAGCTTTGGACAGTCCTTATCTAGAGTTGTCAGCATCCCAGCAGGGCTTTTGTTCAGGCTACTATCTTAAAGTCAGATTAGCTGGGACAGGTGCCAGGTGATACTAGATTTCCCCAGGCCTAGTAGCTACAGTAACATCCTTTAGTTATTTATACAATTCATGATGCAAAAGATTGGCAGTTCATTCTTAGACTATCCACCACAAATGGTTGTCTATCATCCATTTGACTGTAAAGTATAGCCTACCAGTTATCTGGGTAGTTGATTCCATGTCATATTCTTCTTATTTGGATTTTTCTCCTTTAATATTTTGTTGGGATAGTTCTTGGCTATACAGTTGTGAAGTCTGCAGAGAAAGAAAGCCTTCTGTTTCACCAGCATTCATTTGGCCTTTCCTACCATACCAACTCAGGTCATATGTCCCAGGGAAGGGGAGAACCTTTCAATAGCATTATAACTCATCTAGTGCTGCATTAAAGGCTTAGGGGAGAGTGCACTAAAACATATAAATATATATAACTTGGAATTTTTATGGTTAATTAACTCTGCATAAAATGGTAATCATAATTAGGCTCATAATTCCACAGTTGTGTCATTATCATAATAAGAGATCAAACATTTTTATTGTGTGAGCATGGCAGGGGGTGGGTAAAAGCAATCTTCAGAGTCTAAGAAAGAAAAGCAATACTCTTTTCAACCTTGCTGTTAATAGAACTGCTGCATCCACTTGGTAATGGAACCATGGGGTCCAAGCACAACTTCCCTTCACCCACTGAATCAGGCAACTACTGGTGATACTTTCTGGCAATCATAGAGGCTACAAGGAGCATTACTTTTGGCAGCTTCATAAAATTTAAAAAACAACAGTATATGAAAAAAAATACTCATCAGAAGGAATAACGTCAGTCTCTTCCACAACACCCCAACTGAAGGAAGCAGCACAAGCTCCCTAACCCAGGTGGAAAACCATGTCTTTAAGGATATCTTCAATGTGGGCAAGGTGGAGACCCTATGAATCTTGGGGTGGGGGCAATATTCCAAAGGTCAGGTCCTTTGACAAGAGAAGATCTATTTCTTGATGGGAGCCAAAGCAAATCAATTCCATCTTACAGGATGGGCAGTCACTAAGGAGACAGATCAGTGGTGGGATTCAAATCCCTGAACAATGGTTCTCTGCGTGGATGCAGGCCTGGGCCTCTGAGGCCTAGAATGGACTTCCAGAAGTGGCATCCCCACACTTCCTCCAGGCCTCCCAGGCCTAGAACGGACTTCCGTAAGCAGTGTGCATTCAGCTGGTTCTCTGAACTCAACAAAATTTAGTTACCGGTTCTGCCGAACCGGTGTGAACCAACTGAATCCATCACTGAGACTGATGGTCTCTCAAATAGGTAGGCTGCATCCCATGCAAAGGTTTGCAGGTAATGGTCAGTGCCTAGAATTACCCCAAAAGCTTACTAGCAACCAGCACGGTTCACATAGCTGGCATGTTACATGGCACTAAAAGACTTGCTCATCATTATTCATCCCACTGCAATCTGACCAGCTATAACTTTCAACAGCATTACATGAATGACCATGAAGAGTTCCTCTTGGTCCAGTTGTACCTCTCTGGCAGTCATGCCTCTGCAAAGACTTTCCTGGCCACAGCTGCCAACTGAAACTTGAGAAGGAACAAAGAATCCAGGAAGACTCCAGGGCTGTTCATCAGTTCTGAATAGAGCAGTGCAGCCTTTTTCAGGACCAACAGTTGTTTTGAAATGAGATCACCAGGCTCCACAGCCACTCAGTCTTGCTGGGTTTCAGCTTGAATCTGTTCTTCTCCTTCCAGAACTCAACAGCCTCTAAGTACTGGCATGAGACCTCAATAGTATTGCCAGGCTGGTCAGGAGTTGGAATAAGAATGAAACATTGTGCACTTCACTCCCATTCTCCACAGTTGATCCAGAAGTATACCATGATCGATATCACTGAAAGCATTTGAGAGATCTAGGTCAGTTGGGACTTCAATCCCAGCTCTGCCATAGGGCAAAATCACCACATAGACCCAACTGCATCTCACCTCTTAAGTATTCCTTACAGGCCAGAAGAGACAAAAATTTAACAAACAGGTACCTGGGTTAACATTCCTAAGGATTCTGCTCACTTTCTCAAAAGTTACAAGATCAAAGTCTTCCCAGATAACCAGGCAGTATTAGCCTCCATCATTTTAGGTTACAATGCCTAAAATACTCTTCACAGCAGCCCAGTAAATGGTCCTGAGGTCCATCCCAAGGAACGTAAAAAAGGAACACTGGTTGGCTACCACAGAACAAAGTAAGGCTCAAGAAATAACTGTTTAATTTCTAATTAACTTCTAATTTTCTAGTCTATTCTAAGAATGCTGGAAAATTTCCAGTTTTCTTGCTGGCATTTTGAGTTCACCTTTTGTTGGAAATGAAAAAGACTTGCCAGTTCTATTACAGAGATTTTAGTTGCTTAAAGTCTCTCCAGATGTTCACATGTCTCAATCTGGAAAGATTTGGTGAAAGCCATTACTTTGTGATGCCTTCCCTCAGGATTGTATGGATTCTTCAACTGATAAAGAGGTTATAGACTACCGGAGAGATGATTCAGCAATGGGAGAGAGGACACATTCTCCTTGGGCATAAATATCCACCCATAAAAGTTCATTTTTAAAAAAGTAAGTTCTTTCTTTAATTTGAATGAAGAATGATAGAGGAAAAATGCAGGCTATTTTTTTTTCTACATAACTTTAGCCTGAAAGCTGATCCAGAAGCTTAGCTGAAAAAACTGGCCTGCAAACATCATTGAGAAAAATGACAAGGCAGTTTATTTGAAGGAGGACTTCAAACTTTGGTGACCCTGATTGCCACATGAGGGGAAATAAAAGTACTGGACTGAAATGGAATTACTGGTACTCAAAATGAATTGACTTTAATGTAAGGCTAAAAGTTTGGCCAGAGGCTTGTTCATTATAGAAATAATGAATCGGAAGAATGTTATTGACGTTGTTTGTTGTTCTTTGTTTGGGGGCATATTTTGTTCCCCAAAGCATATACGAATTAATGCTAATAATATTGATGTGATATATAAATTACTTGTAGTTATTTTAATAAGAGTTAAAGTGCAATAGAACTTAATATTTTATTGTTGTTTGCATAAGGTAGACTATGATTGTTTGTATTTCTATACCCTGTATTTAGCTCTGGGAAGTCGGGGAGGGGGGAGGGAAGGGAAGAGTTGAGGAGGTTTGGGGAGAGGGGAGGGGGTTGGGAGGGGTTTTGTCTTTTTAAAAAATGTATTGTAAAACTTTTCAATAATTAAAAAAAAGAATTAATGCTAATACTACTCCAGTTTCTCCATCCTGAAAATAAAATATGGTGAGCTACAATGTTCAGAGTTCTCAGTCAGTGCTATTCTATTAATGTAATACTCTTGCCAACCTCAAGTTTATATTCAGTGCTTTGCACAGATGGAAGCCAATAAGTAGAGCCAGGCTTTCTTTAAAATAGGGGAAGAGTATTTTGTGATAGATAGCTATTCTTAATGGCAAGAATCAAAAGCTGCATTATGTCCAGTTAGGGAAAGTAAGCTAGCTGTCCTTGCTAATAACCCAAAGTAAAACAGGATCAGACCTAGTTGGCATTTAATGGAGAATACTAAGTTACCCCATGGAAGACAGCAATAGCAAACAATTTTCATAACATTGCTTAGAAAACTAAATAAAATATTCATACTGTAAGATCAGCAAGAGACAAGTTCAACCTAAGAAGCATTATCCTGAAGGGTTGTGAAGGAGATTATGGAAAGTCGGTGTCAGCCTTGTGATGTAATCCAGAGAAGAAGCACAACCAGATATACTAGCTCTAACTTTAACAGAATCTTGCAAGTCTGAAAGTACATCTCTCTCTCTTCACCTTTAAAGTCCAGTAAACTGGGATATTTTCTATGACCGTATTCCTTCTGCAGACTCAGTTGCCATTGGTCTGATTGTTGTCTAATCTGCTCCTCTTCCACCTGTCTCCCAAGGTCAGTCCCACATACCATTACAGAAGGTAGAGCTGTTGTGCTCTGTATGTGAGCAAAATCACAACAATTTTGTGTACACTCCTGATTTTTTAAAGGGGAAATAGAAGGTTTCTTACAGATATACTGTGTATAGTTATTGCACTATTCCCTTGTAGGGTATGGAAAGTTAGGTAAAGCTAGGGAATAAGAAGTGATAAGCAAAAGAGAGTAAGGCAGGACGTACAAAAAAGAAGAGGAAAACTAACTGAAACTACACAATTTACTAAAGTGCTTCCACTTTCAAAGCATTCATCATACTGCTGACTGATGGTCTCTTTCTGAATATAGTTGGTCTGTTCCTACTGAGACAGAGAAATGTGTGTGTGAAGATTATTACTCAATTAATTTCTGTTCAATGGACTCAGCATGTTTGGCCAAGTAGGAGATTCACTGTCACCTTGGGGAAAATATTTATCTCACAAGCTCATGGAGTTTAGGGTATGGGGATTTACATTTATTTGAATAAATACAGATATTGTATACACTTGAAAAAATAGATAGGTTATCTGAAACACAGCTGGGCTCAAAATAAATAACTAAATTATCACTGAGTAGTTGATTAGCATGTCTGTTCAACATATTGTAAAGCAGGGAGGGTTGAATTCACCTCCCAGGGAAAAATAATAATGCAAATTTTATTTTGGATAAACATTTATGTCCATAGTCTATCCAGAGTTTTACATCTTTTTCACCCTAGTATAGGTTTTCTAAGGAATTTAAGACTTTCAACATCCAGAGAAACATTCATTTCATGTTATCAAGAAAACAAGAAGCCAAAAATCTTCAGATGATCCCTGATATCTGTAGAACAGTTAGAACAGTACCGATGAAGCAAGTTCTTTTTTAACAAAATTATGTATCATCCTCAGTCACCAGTATAAACCAAAAATGAGGGGAAAGATCTTTTATTATACCAGGAAATGAATCATAATATACTTCACAGTTACACTAGCAAATGTTCAGGTTTTTCAAAATCATAGACTAGATGACTATGTCTCAGGAATACTATTCTAGATGTCCCCAATCTTCAGTTTTGGTGACATCAAGCAACTACATGAAAGACACAACTTTTCAAAGAGAAATAGACCTTCTATGCAGAGAAAGTTAATAACAGAAAAATAGAATAACAGAATTGGAAGGGACCTTGGAGATCTTTTAAACCTTTGTATAGAAGATTTGCAGATATACAAGAAGAGTGTAAAAAGGGGAAAACAAGGTGTTTCGCTGAATATGGGTCTTTTGTTAAAAATCAATAGCAGTGCTCATATATTTTTTATGCAGTATGCCAAAGACTCAAAATATTCCTCAGTATGTAACTTATCAACTACCAACTCAGCCAAACAATCAAGCAGCAAACAACAGCCTATTGAAGGAAGTAGGAAGAAGAAAACAACACCGCCACCAACACTGACAGGGTAAGCTACTGTACATAAGCAGAGCAAACCCCACTCCCTTTTATCTTTGGTCACCTAGTTTGGAAGCAAAACATCTGCAAGCAAACAACCAAGTTCAGAGTGCACCAAGGACCTTATATGTGTAGCAATGCCTGAAGCAACAATGTTAAGGAAACACTGAAGTCAAACTCAGAAGGAGAAAGAGAATTGTTGACTATTGTAACAGTAACTGTGCTTTGGACAATACTTCTGAAAAATAATTAAAGTTCTACTTATGATCTAGTCCAGACCTGGAAAAACTGCAGATCTCAAGCTCCTTGAGCTGCATCATTAGATACCCTCTTGTAATGCCAAAATATAATGACAGATCATTTAAAAAATGATGGCAAATAAATAGAAAAGCAATGGTAGCCTCTGTAAGTTATGTTATTAAATCATGTCCCAACCCAATAAAATCTGGTTATTTAGAAGTCTAGAATTTTTCCAGCAAAAACATTTTGATAGTTCGTTATCAGACCTCTGGTAAACCTTTCTGTTTTATGTTTGATTTTCTACATTACAAATTTTTAAATAAAGCAGATTCTTATTTGTAAAACATATTCGTAACCTGTTATCTGTTTACATTAAAATGTGCTTTAAGGAACTGTGATTTATTTAATTTAAGCAGTTTTTAAAAGTAAACATGCTGATTTGAATCCAGAAGGAGCTATTGCAAATGTTCAGAGCACCATTCTTGAAGAAGGGGGCAGTATTTGTAAAATTGATCATATCCTCATGGTTTTAGCAGAACTGTGTTCCAGTTATACCATAGGAAAGTCTGGCTACATCCCTTATGTGTTACCTGCTCAGTGGGTTGATATCAAACATCCCCTGATTGTCTAATTTGATTTCATTAAGAATTCCAGCTTTCAAGTCCATTTCAATAAACATTTAGATATAGCCTTTGTGAACAACAGATTGTCCACGGCTTTTATCTGTAGGCAACATAGTAAAGCTGTCATTTCTCAGGTTGATTTGCTTTTATCATTTATTAAAAAAAGACTTTAAAAAAACTATGCTTGCCTTCATACTGTGAAAAAGCTTTGTTTCTGAATGTGAAGGATTCCCAGTGTGAATCAGAGGGTAGCAAAGCAAAAAGACCTTTGGTTTTGGTGAAAAGGAAGCAAAGAGGGCTTTAAAAAGGATGAGATTAGAGATTTCGTTCCAGCCTTTCACATCCTGGCGCCTTCCCTCATTATCAGACAGGCTAGTCAATGCTGATGTCACGGTTCCGATAGATGAAACCAGTAAAAGAACTTCAAGGCAAGAATTCTTCCTTAAAGAACATTTTATTTGGAAACAAAATATCGGCACTTACATAGTTGAACCCAAAACTGAGATTCCCTCCACCCAGACACAAAGTAACCAGTTGCAATTCCCAGTCCACAAACGTCATCATAAATCACATTCCCCAATTAACGCAAGATGCGGGCTTTTCTCACCGGCCCCTCAGCCCGCCAAACCTTATCAAACCATGACCTTGAGTTCCCACACTTCTACGTTGTTATGGCTAGCTAAACCCTCAAGCATTCACCCCATCCCACCTTCTACAGCTGAACTCTAAAAGAATAGAAAAGGCACATTAGAAGCAAAAGTAAAACTGGCTGCTGATTCTCAGGTGTCAGAGCGACGACATCCATTGTCACACCATTGACATCTGAGTTTGTACTCCAAAATTTAAGAGGACCATGGACAAATTAATCTAATCATGGATTCTTTTTTATTACCATTTTATTAAACATTAAGTTTAAAAGATTAAAAACTAATACAAACTAAAGAGAAAAGAAGAAACAAAGTGCAAAACAATAAAAAAATAAATAAAGGATGAAAAATAAGAATATAATAAAAAGAAAAGAAACGTATAATGAATTTTTAGTAACATGTTCTCTTAAAATACAAGAAATAGTCTCTTCTTTCCATATCTCCCATAAAGAAATCATTAAAACCTCATTGTTTCAGTTATAATTTTCAAAAGTCATTTAAGTAGGGATAACCACATATCTAATTTAAGCTTGATCAATTTGATATTCCTTCCTTTTCCTTTTAACCATTTTGATCTTTAATCACTTCAAATAATGTCCTAGAATTTGATTTCTTTTCATTTTTTTCTTTGCCACTTCTCTCAAAATTCTTCAAAGCTTTTAACAAGTCTCTTTTGTAAATCCAATATAGAACAATTATCCAGGCCATTCTTTTGGTTTCTTATGTGTATATCCCTTTTAATAATGAAGACCTCAGCTGGTTTCATTTCTATATCTAATGTAGTCTCTTTTTCCATAATATTTTTGTCTCCTGTCATTTTTAAATCCACTTTCAAATTAGTCTGTTTTATCCAGTAAACGTGTTTTTTTCCCATAACGTCTTTTAAAAACTATCTATAAAGGCAGACACTCTTAAACTTAAATTTTGAGTCTATTGTTCAAAAATGGCAACCAATATATTTTGCTGCATTCTGTTTTATTTTTAAATAAAATACCTAACTCTTTTCAAGACAAGGGCAAATGCATTTAAAAATGTTCAGCATTTAAAATCAATTAATAAAGCCAACATTAAGCATAAATAAAACAAACACTGTACATAACTCATAAAGAAACAATCTCAGGATACCCTATGCCATGAAATGAACACGATTACCAGAACAGAAAAATATTTCTAATATCTAATATCCATGCTATAACTAGAGACATTCCAAGTCAGAATTGTAAGATTCCGTGGGGCACCAACAGTCCAACTTTAACTCAACGCCATTGGAAAGAAAAATTTATTTCAAGGGTGATAATAGGAGATATAGACATTTCACATTTCAGTGAGAAATATATCTCTCTAGAGCAGGGACGTTCTCAAATCTGCCATGTCATGGAGGAATTGGAAAGATTTTACTGGTGTTGGTGAGCCTCAGGCTTAAAGTCTGACTATAAAACCCATGAGATTTCGACTTCTAAATGGAGCACTGAGAGCCTCCCCCGCAACATACACACACAAAATGTCATCTCTGTTTAAAATATTGCTGGGAAACAACCTTATCTGTTGCTTTTAAGTAGTTTCAAGACTAACACACAAATTATTATTCTTATCCGGGCACTTGATCTGTCATTATTTTGCAGAAAAGCAAAATTTCTGCACTTTAGAAAAGCACAATAGAAAGTAATTTTCAAGTGCAGTCTGGAGGAGAAGAAAGTATGCAAGTGAGAGCAGTAGGCATAGTAGTGGGCTTTATACTGGGGAAAAAGTTAATGAGACCCCACATAGTTACTCATCTTACTCAGAATTTGAAATGCTGTGGCTCACAATTAATGGCAGTATCCAGATAAAAGATAAAAAATGGTGTTGAATTAAATTGGTTTCCTGGCAACTACATCTGTAGCAGCATTACAGAGATAATTTGGTACTGGTATTAGTTTTTTTTAGGATGCTTTTTTGGTTTTCTAATCTCGTCAACAGCCTCATTCCCAGGTGGTACCCATCCAAGTAACAAGAAGATCTGATCGGGCTTAGCTCTCAAGATCTGTCACAGCCTGTGTATTAATATATATTTTTTCTTTTTATGACCCTATAAGCCTTTAATCTGGGATAGAGTCAGGGGCAACTGAGTGGAGCAGGGCACTTTGGTCAAATGCTAAATATTATATTGAGCAAAAAACTAAGTTTGAACAAAAGACCCAAGCCCTGTTCAGCTTGCCCAGCAAAAGTGCAGATTGTTTCTCTGAGTGGGCTTAACAGGGCTTGGATATTTGAGGTGCAAAATTTCCCTCATTCCTTGAGCAGAAAAGGACCTTTACAGCAAACCTGTTTGAAAGAGCTGCCTGCTGGATTGTTGCAGCTCCATGTATGATGGAATCTCTCTACCAAGCAGCTCTTTCACTCTCAAAGGGGCTGGCTGAAAAAAGTCTGTCCTGAAATCCAAGCAGAAATCCAAGCTTGAATTTCAGGGCAGATCTTTTTCAGCCAGCCCCCAGTAACTGGTCTACCAACACTGATTTACAACCCCTGCCAGCTTCTCCATGGACTTTCTGGGCTGGCTGGCAGGAAAGATTGCAAATGGCAGTCACATGATCATGGAGAGCTTGACAATTCATCAAAAATGCAAATGGGTTGTCAAGCACCCAGATTACAATCATGTGATTGTGAGGGATGCTGCAACAGTTGTAACCTTGGACATCAGTCGTAAATCCCTTTATTCAGCACTATCATAATTTTGAACAATTGCGGAATGAATGGTCAGATAGCAAGGACTACCTGTATTACATATTAATAATTTAAAGAATGATAATTATATTTTTTAAAATTGAATAAACTTATTGAAAACATTAAAAAGTACATATACAGAAGAAGAATGAGCCATCAACAGAGTTGCAGTTCATTTCATAAAGAGCAGGAAATCATAGATATTTTGTCTAGCATGGAACAGTGCAAAGAAATAGAAGAAAACAATAGAATAGGGAGGACCAGAGATCTTTTCAAGAAAATTGGAGAGATGAAGGGAACGTTTCATGCAAAAATGGGCATGATAAAGGAAGTTATGCTTAAAATCCTACAAGCTAGAATCCAGCAGTATGTGGACCGAGAACTACCAGAAGTACAGGCAGGATTTCGAAGAGGCAGAGGAACTAGAGATCAAATTGCCAACATACGTTGGATCATGGAGAAAGCTAGGGAGTTCCAGAAAAACATCTACTTTTGCTTCATTGACTATGCTAAAGCCTTTGATTGTGTGGATCATAACAAACTGTGGCAAGTTCTTAAAGAGATGGGCGTACCAGACCATCTTATTTGTCTCTTGAGAAACCTATACATGGGCCAAGAAGCAACAGTGAGAACTGGACACGGAACCACTGAATGGTTCAAAATTGAGAAAGGAGTCCGGCAAGGCTGTATAATGTCACCCTGCCTATTTAACTTATATGCAGAGCACATCATGAGAAAGGCAGGGTTAGAGGAATCAAAAGTTGGAGTTAAGATTGCAGGAAGAAATATAGCCAAGAAATTATAGTCAAGGCTATGGTCTTCCCAGTTGCAATGTATGGCAGTGAAAGCTGGACCATAAAAAAGGCTGAGCGCCAAAGAATTGAGGCCTTTGAACTATGGTGCTGGAGAAGACTCCTGCGAGTCCCTTGGACTGCAAGGCGATCAAACCGGTCAGTCCTAGAGGAGATTAATCCTGACTGCTCTTTAGAAGGCCAGATCCTGAAGCTAAAACTCAAATACTTTGGCCACCTAATGAGAAGGAAAGACTCACTGGAGAAGAGCCTAATGCTGGGAAAGATTGAGGGCAATAGAAGAAGGGGACGACAGAGAATGAGGTGGCTGGATGGAGTCACAGAAGCAGTAGGCATGAGCTTAAATGGACTCCAGAAGATGATAGAGGACAGGAAGGCCTGGAGGAATGTTGTCCATAGGGTCGCGATGAGTCGGACACGACTTCGCAGCTAACAACAACAAAGCATGGAAAATGCAGCATTTGGCAAAGATGGAAATATGTGAACATAGCATAGCTTCTCCATGCCTTTAGGTATTTCTTCCAAAGGAGCATGCTAATTAGAGATGTGGACTTTCCTTACATAACTTTGATTAAGTGGAATGAGAAGCAGTTACATAAAAGCAGGGGCAGTCCACCACTACACAAAGTGGAAAAAAATAATTTATGGTGGCAAATTTGGAGTGTCAAGAAAAGGTAGCAAAATATTAATTATTTTATTTGGAATTATTACATTTTTTCCTGTCAGGTACAGACTATTGTGGGGTTTTGTGAGACATGGTGGGAAGCAGGCGAATTATTAAGATGTGGGGGCTATGGGAATGAAACATTTCAAAGTTACTTTATTTTAATTGGCTTGCTATAATTTATTTTCCCAATTTTCAAGATAATGTTTTTACCCATTGACTAGAATTAAAGATGCTTTTCTGAAATCTGCATCATTCTCACTTCTTGGATATGCCTATCACATGCAGCTTGATGAGTTTCCTGTCTAATATAACTAAATACAGTAATTTGGTTAACTCTTTATAAATGCACCATAATTTGGGTAGATGAGAGGAACCTTACTTGATACTTCTCATCAAGAATCAAATTAGGAATAGCAATAGAATTTAGACTTCTGTACTGCTCCATAGTGCTTTATAGCACTCTCTGAGTCAGCATATTGCCCCCAACAATATGGGTCGTCGTTTTACTGACCTCAGAAGAATGGAAGGCTGAGTCAACCTTGACCTGGTCAGGATTGAACTGCTGGCAGTCAGCAGAGTTAGCCTGCAATACTGAATTCTAACTGCTGCACTGCCATGGAGTCAGCCTGAAATACATGGAGTCAGCCTGAATTTCAATATTACCCACATATTTAGTACTATTATCATAATACTATATTTAAACATTAGTTCTTTCTAATAGTAAGCTTGTGTCTCATAAGTAGGACCATAGAATAGCTATACTTTAATTAGCCTTGCAGATGACATATAAAGCCTCATACCAACTTTATACTTTTTATCTATAAAGGCTACCTTTGGATGTGATTTTATTGAGCTTCTGATTGAATAGTACCAAATATAGTATACATACTGATTTCTTTTTGGCCATATCCCCAATATCTCCTCCAGGTTATCAGTCATATAATAAATTTCAAAGTGTGAATTACTATGTTGAAGCTATAGAGTGTAGGCAGATTCTTGATGGATCCGAGACAGCACTAGATTACTTTATTAGCTCAAAACCACTAATACTTTACTGAATACAATCAGGGACATTTGAGAAGATTCCTATCTCCATTAGCTGCTGGGACTCTTTAACAGCACCGGATGGCTTAGCAAAGAGACATACACTGTGGCTTCACACAGTTACTTTTGTCCTTTGTCCTTTGTCTTAAGTCATTATTTAAGTCGCAGGTCAATAGTAAAATAATAATGTAAAATATGTCCAAAAATAAGATAAATGGCAAGCTTCTATTTCCCGCCATTTTGCCAGCTCACAATAAGCATGTAAAATATGGATAGTACATAGCACTAAAGAAAAACAAGCAAGATGAAAAGTAGTAATAGTGGTGGTCAGGAATTTTCCACAACATTGCCTCCTTGTACAGGAATTTTCCACAGGTGCACTACTGTACATTAACTGTGCTATGAAGTAATGACCACAAATCTCTATCCAATGTTATGGAAATTCATGTTATGCTTACATTCCTTAAGATTTTTGTTAAGTGCCTACAAATATAATGAAACCTTTGGTCTATCACTGTTCTTAATATTAATAGCTCAACCTATTAACCAACCCAGCTCATCAGGAAGTCACTTCTATCATTGTTTCTGTGATCTCCTTTTTTGTGGCATTGTCCTATTGATTTAAGGCTTACCTATGTTTAAAAAAAATCTGTATCAAAATGCTGTAGGGAGGACAGTGTGGCAAGGTAAAGAGAGAAATGCTGTTTCTCCAAAATTTAAAATAAACTACCTTTTACCATGTTGCTAATTTCCCTTCACATCAGCCTCTCTCGTGGGGATCGTGGTTACCCAAAGCTCCACAATCATTCAACCCAATTATTTTAAAGAACTAGTAATCTCGTTCCAACCTCCCATTTCTGGGGAAATTGGTAAACTAAATAGCAGACTGTAGACAACCTTGAAGAAAGTAGATTTATACAAGCCAGTGATATGTTAAGCCTGGGTATGGAATTGATTTGACATTGTTTGTTTTTAAGATGACCTGTGGCAAGATCTGGAGACAAAAATGGTCCTCCTGCTAAACCCTCAGCTGCCTTCTGTACCATTGATGCTAGTATCATTGGTCAACTTTGAGATCCGAGAGCAGAGGGAGGGAGGTACAATTCTCATTTTTGAGAGGGAGTCAATGATGTTGAATAATACCATAACACCAGCTGGTGTTTTTACTTTTTTACAGACCACACAGGCCACCCCAGCTCTACAAAGGCAAAAAACGTCACGAGACATCACATGATGTGATCAAGTTTGAAACCCATGATCTAGGGCAGAGCAACCCAACCTTTCCAGCTTGGTGGCCCAGAAGGAAAGGGAGGAGCAGGGAAATGCGCATGCACACGACTGCTGGCACCCACACAAACAGGCCGCTAGCACCCACTTGATGCTGGTGGTGGTGCTAGCACACCTGTGCATGCGCAAATGGGGCCACTAGCACCCACAGGGGGAGCTCACCAGCTATTCTCATGGCCCAGTGGCCAACAGGCCATGGCCCAGTACCAGGACGCAGACCATAGATTGGGGACCCCTCATCTAGGGAATAATAACAGTGAAGCACCAGCCACCAACCCTGGCCCAATCTTTGTGTGGGGAATAGAGATATCCAAAGTGAGTTATCCCCATGTATTGAGCTAGTTCCAGGAAGATGGAGATTCTAATCTATCAAGATCCTGTTTCACTGTCTAACACTCTTCCTTCTCTGTTGAGAGATTTAGGGAAGTCCTCAGTGATCTATTATCCCAGGTTCTGATCCTACTTTATCTCTCCCTTTTTTCATGATCCTAAGTGTCTATAGGACTGTCTATCAGACTTCTTGTAAGATGAGAACTAAGCAATAAACAAGAACAAAAAGAAATAATTTAATATTTTATTTGAATTGATTTAAATTATTTGCCTTGCTTCCGTCATTCTTCTTCCTAGCTGTACCTTCTTGAATTCTCATATTCTTCATTTGCCTCTTTCCCCTTCCTCCACAGCTTTCATTTTCCTTTTACCACATTGCTTTCTCCTCTCTTACCTTTTTCCCCCATTCTTTGATTCATTCTTATGTTTCTCTGGATGGCATCTGCTTCACTATTTACTCCCTAGAATTAGCCTTTCTCTTTCCTGAATACACACATGTGCAATCTCTTGAACCATTTCCTTTAAAAAAAGAAATACGTTTTATAATTCTGCCAACTTCAGGATTCTCTCAGATACAATATCTCTCCCTATATTCCATGCTGGTCCTTCTGCTAGCCCACTGTCAGCATGCAGGATTGAAATTAGCTGCAGAAAAAATGATGCTGGTCAAAAGGGCCACACACAGTTAATCAGGAAATTAGTACATCGTATCAGCCCATAGTGCTGAATGTTCATAATTAACAGATTCCAAGCCACCATTCAGATTTTTCTGATCATCCTTCCCTCATTACCTCCCACCACAATCTCCCCATTACCTCCCATTTACTAATGTTAGCTATAAATAACAGTAATCACAACTTGTAGTGTAATTGACAAAGGCTTGCCAGGCAAGGATTTGGAATATTTCTTCTCCTCTTTGCTTTGTACAGTTTTTTTGGAATTGAGCTGCCAAACTGCATTAAACAAAAATGATAATAGCCCCTGCCATAGTGTTCCATCACTCAACTCCTTTTTTCAGATTCTATTTGTGCTAAATCTGTTTACTGCCTTTTATAAATCTCCCTTCAGATAAGATACATAATTTTTTATCCATCAAGCTAGAACAATTAATGTGCATTGTGGTTGGATGTTGCTTTCAAAACTAGGGCTTGTATGTCACAACCAATGGAAATCTTGTCACAAATATTATTAAACGTTGCTTTCTTCTTGGTGTTGTTCAGTACATTATTATTACTTTCCATATGCACTCTTTTAGGTCTGTGATGAGGTGGCTCAGTGGCTTTATGATGCTGGAGATGGTATCTGCTCCAATGGTTTGAGTCCTAGCACTGCATGTCAGGATGAGCTCCTGTCACTCACCTCAGATTCTAGCCAGTTCAAAAGAATACTTTATATGAGTAGATAAATAGATCCCATTTTGGTGGGAAGACAAGTTCGTGCTCCATGCAGACAATCAGATTCCTGCCAACTCTGGACCTTCCCTGCTGTGGTGCCCATTTGTGAGGTGGTTCAAGGGGGGAGGGGGACATTTATCATTCTGTGCAAAGCCAGCTGTCTCTCCTGTGGTGCACCATGAGAAGCACATAAGCATTTCATACAATAGAGCTGGTATGTTGGTAGCCAAACTACTACTCTGCAAGAACATTGTGGCCTCCAGGCTAACATAACAACACCGTATGCTGGTGGTGGTGGTGGTGGTGGTGGTGGTGGTGGTGGTGGTGGTGGTGGTGGTGGTAGAATAAAAACAGTCATGTGCTTTTCCAACTCTGGACCACAGATTCTGACATCTATTCCCACATTGTTCTAGTAGAACAATAAGGCCATCCTTTTCTTTAAGGGTTTGCTTATTTTGCTGTAATATTATTTTCCTCTGATTTATTCAGAACAGATATAAAACTAACTGACCTATCAGCTCCCTGAGTTGCATTGTTAAAAACTGGCATAGCATTGGGCAGATTCTTGTCCTCTGGCATTGTGTCAGAAGCATTGCCTCACCAGTTCTGTCCAAAGGGAAGTTAATAGCACCATGCCCAGAAGTGGTGAGCTTTCAATGGAATACCTACATTTTTCTTTGCTGAATTTCATTCCCTTATTTTGTTTTGATTCTCATAAAGAAGGACAAGTGGTGACATGATAGCAATGTTCCAATATCTCAGGGGCTGCCCCAAAGAAGAGGGAGTCAAGCTATTCTCCAAAACACTTGAAGGAAGGACAAGAAGCAACGGATGGAAACTAACCAAAGAGAGAAGCAACCTAGAACTAAGGAGAAATTTCCTGACAGTTAGAACAATTAATCAGTGGAACAACCTGCCTCCAGAAGTTGTGAATGCTCCAACACTGGAAGTTTTTAAGAAGAGACTGGACAGCCATTTGTCTGAAATGGTATAGGGTTTCTTGCCTGAGCATGAGGTTGGACTAGATGACCTCCAATGTCCCTTTCAACTTTATTATTGTTGTTGTTGTTGTTGTTGTTGTTCTTCTTCTTCTTCTTCTTCTTCTTCTTCTTCTTCTTCTTCTTCCATCATCAAACTCTACTACCCACCTCTAGCTCCATAGTTATTTTTTTAATTTGATTTATTTATTGATTTGAGTTCTATAGCTGCTAATTCTAGGTTATAAATAATTGTCTCCTATTTTAATCAATACTTAAGGAGAGAGGACCCAGGAGTGAATCTTGTGCACTTCAGCTCAGCCAATACCTCTCTCCAGTTTCATGAGAAATTATTGACAAGCACTCCTTGCATATATTTTTAAGTCAATTACACCATACCTAGCTGGCTCCTTGGTTGATATGACCTGGCTGTGGCACCACAGTAGCAGTAGGAATGGAGGTATGTGTTTCAGAAACTACTTATTACTCCAATCTTTAGGAGTTCTCTGACATAGAAAAGAAACTTTATTTCCAAAATCTTATTGTTGCAGTAAGATTATTCTCTAAAAAGGAAACTAGGCAAAACTATATTCTACTGAGGGCTGGAGATGGATAAAGCCATCCAGAAGAATAAATGAACTTGCATATTGCTGTGAGTTCCCAATCTCTTACAGGGGGTTTCATGATGTAAAGGCGCATACAGCCACTATGAAACAGGAAAAATACGGGAAGTTGAAAAGGTTTAGAATCCTTCTGCTCACTAATAGGATTGTCAATCAAGTGGCAGACACAACAATGAAGACAGAATTAATTTTTGGAGTGGGGGGGTTCTATAGCAAAACATGGCATTTAAAAAAAACCTGGTAATTGGTTAATACTCTTCATTATTTGGACGGGGGTGGGGAGGGGGGAATTGAGCTTAGGGGAAGACTGCTGCCAGCATGACAAACTATGCTTCCAGCTTCAGTGAATTATTTTGGTTCTGCTGAATCTATTCCTTTAAGGCTGAGAGAGAAAATGTGTGCTGAGAAACCTTTCTAAACAAATAAATAACTTTGTGTGCCCTCCACTATGCAAACAACATTGTATGTAAGATCCTCCTTATTTTAATTCTGGCACAGTATTAGGTATACACCAAAGAGGGGGAGGAAGTGACGGAGCTTTGTGTATGTGTATGTATGTGTACATAATTGCATGTGTACATAATTGTATGTGGGGAAGACCTTGGGAGATGAAGTGAAGATATGCTGCCTAAGGAATGGTCAGATAAGAGAGAACAGGCACCTCCATATTAGAGAACAGATAATAACAGTTAATATGGCTGTTCCCCTTAGTAACTGCTATATCAGATGCCCCAAAATCCATCCACCCCAAAATTAAAATAGAGAGGTCCTGGAGATAGAAATTCCAAGTAGATTTCTTGCAAGTTGGTGTCAATGTCAGTGACAGACAGATCCACACATATATAAATATCACCTTCGTCCCTGCTGCATGCCTATATTTCAAAATATGGAAATTTATATTTTCTTTTCCTTTATTAGTTGTCTAGATTATATTCCTTTACAGATCAGTATGAGTTAAACAAAAACAAAGGCAGCTAAAAAGGGAAGCTGCTGCAATTCAAGCCTGTGACACATTAATGATCTAAAGGTATTGTACAGCTATTCTGCCTCTCATTCCTTCCCAGAATTTGTTCTGCTAAAGAAAAAAAGATGTGAAAAATGGGAAACAAAAGCAACAAATTAGATTTTAAAACAACCGACACCAAGCTTTTGTTTATTTGGACAGAGGTATACAGGTAGTCACACTTACAACAGTTTATTTAGTGACCATTCAAAGTTACAAAGGTAACTGAAAAAAGTGACTTATGACCATTTTTCACACTTACAACTGTTTTTTTTAATATATTTTATTAATTTTTTACAATAACAATCTTTAGTGCTTGGGAAACAACATATTGTCTAGGTTCATATAGTTAACAACAATCAATAATAGTTAATTTCTATGATTCCATAATCAACATACTAGCTAGTGATACATTTCCTTGATCTTCTCTTCTCCCAATAATATTTTCCTTTTGTGATCATGGAGTAAGTGCAATTCTTAGTATACATAAAAAGTTGAATGAAAATATTTTTCTAGTGTTGATACAAATAACATCAACATCAGTGTACATCTTTTCTAATCAGCTTAAGTTTCAGTTGTATTTACAAAGAGTTGTTTTATTAAATCACTATAGGTCCTCTTTTCAAAGTTCTTATTTAAGCTTAATTTCCCCTCAATATTCAAAACATTCTTGTCAATTATATAGTTTTCTCAAAATTAATTACATTTAAATGTTCAGACATTTCGTTCACATAAGCCATCCCAGTATTTTTATATTTCTTATCTCATAAAAAAAGAAAATGCTATACTACTTATAAATCACCTCCCTCTTACTATAGGACCCAATTATTCCGGGATATTTGAGGGAACACCTGCTGCCAGCATCAAGTTCCCTTCGTCCAGTGCACTCCCACAGGGAGGGTCTCCTCAGGGTGCCGCCGGATAAAGATTGCCGGCGGGTAACACCCAGGGGTAGGGCCTTCTCAGTGGGTGTGCCTGCCCTGTGGAACCAGCTGCCTGCGGAGTTTAGGACTGCCCCCACCCTCCGTTCATTCCACCGGGACCTGAAGACCTGGTTCTTCGAGCTCTCTGGCCCAGGCTGAGAATATTTTTAATTTTAATTTTAACTGGGTTTTAATTTTCTCAGGGTTCTATTTAATCTCTTTTAATTTGTTTTAACGTTTGTATTGACTGTTTTTTAAATGCCCTGTAAACCGCCCTGAGTCCTTCGGGAAAGGGCGGTATATAAATCTAAATAAAATAAATAAATAAATTATATCCAAAATTTATCTACTTTTTAGCCATATTCAAGCAAGTGTTTAGTTATGAATTATTCCATCTGGTAAGTCAAGTCATCTGATCTGTTGAATCTAACTCTAGCCTTCTTCTTTTGCCAAACAATTTTCTGAGTCAATGTGTTCAGCTTGCCAGGGAACTCTTCCTGTATTTTTATAAATGTTATTAGGAATGGGGAAGACAAATTAGGTGGAGTATCTTTGAGGGGGAGTTTCACCCATTTATGTTTGTTAAAGAGCTTCCACTTTCCTTCTCACTCAGTTTCTCTTTTCATTTTTTATCTCCCAAACTCTAGTGGTTCTCTTGATGTCTCCACAATCCATTTTGTCAGATCTTCTTTCTTGTGCTCTGATTTATTTTGAACTCCTGAAAGATAAGATGCTTTTTCCTTTTCCAATATTATAACAGAATGTTGCAGATTGGTTACATGGTCAATCTGATTTTACTATCTTTTTGTGGTGGTCGATAAGCAAACATGGCAGTCCTAAAACAAACACTGCAGTCATTAAGCAAATGCCTCAGTGGTTAAACAAACATCATAGTCATTAAGTCATCTCATGGTTCACTATGATGCAATTTGGCTGAAAACCAAAAGTGTTGTTTTGTTTTTTTTTTGTTTTTGGCAAAACCATTGTAAATTGGGATTGCTTAACCACAGGATGCTGCAAACGGGCTGAAATGCAACCGTATTGGTAAGCACCTGAAGTTTGGTCATGTGACAACATAGGGGTCCAACCACCAGAATTTCAGTATCAGATCATAAATAGCCTCAAAGTAGTAGGTCCATCATAACTTTGAATGATAGCTAAGCAACTGGTCATAAGTCAAAGATTTACCTGTAGGTGTGATGTAGAAAATTCCACCTTGCAGCAGAATGAGACTCAGTACTGTCCTCTCCTGCTCTAGCCCATTATGAGGAAGAGAATCCCACTTGCTCTTTTTTCTCCAAATCCATGCATATTATTTGCTATGTGCAAGAAGACTTCATGGCAGGTGCAGATTGGTGATGCTATCAAGCAATACATCATCAGGGCGATGACCTTTTGATTAGAGTTTACACAAATACATCATAAAAGCCTCGGTGATCAGCAGGCTGCTTTTCCGATGATGCATTCATGTCATAGATCATCCAGGTGTCACTGAAGGATGATGGATTTATAGCCCCTCTCGGTGGAATGCCATTGCTCACCCACAGAAGACTTGCATGGCAGGAACAAAAGCAGGGGTTTAAAAATGTTCTGTTAAAAAGTCTATTACTTTTTCTTTTTTTCCAAGAAATAGCTTCAGAGATGGAAAGAAACAGGAAGCACTGAACAAGATTTCTACGTGCCCCAAATAAGAAAATTTGAAGAGCCCTGGTGGGTTGTGTTTTAGACTAAGGACCATCTCATCCAATCACATAGACCACTATAACTGGCAGTAATGGGATTTGGGTGGATGTCTCTAAAGAGCACAGGGTTGCAAAAGTCTGATATCATCCTACATTTTGCTTCCATCAGCATTCTACCTAGCATCTCTGAAAGAAGGCCATGATGGTTTAACTCATTCCTGTTGCTTGTTCCAGGGCTATCTTGCATCTACATGTATGGTAATCATTTCCTAGCTTGGATTTGAAATGTATAGATAAATTAATTCATTTTGTATCAACCACTGAAATACTTTATCCTTGCAAAGTACAAGTCAGACTGTAATAGTGGTTCAGGAATTGGATTAAGACCAGAGACACCTCAGTTCAGGTCTTTCTTAGAATCATAGGGTGGGAAGAGACCTGGAGGTTTTCTAATCCAACTCCATGCCTGAGGTGGGAATCCTTGTAGCATCTCAAATAAATGACTGTCCATACTTTCTTTAAAGGTCCCAAGGGATGGAGCTGTTTCATTGCTTAATAGTTCTCCTGTCAGAACATTTCTCTTTATTTCTAGTTTGGATCACTCTCTATAAAGCTTACATCCACTGGTTCCTTAGGCAACGAAGAAAATAAATCTACACCCTATTGCCCTGTGACAGCCCTTCAAGTATTGGAAGACTACTATTATGCCTCCCCTTAGCCTTCTCTTCTTAAGGCTAAACATCCCTAGTTCCTTGATCCATTCATCATAGGATAAAGCTTTCAGCTAAACCTTCAACCATGGAAACTCATTGTGTAATTTAAACCAGCCATACACTTTCTCAACCCATCCTATGTTAAAGCTTTATTATAGAACGGATCGACCTGGAAGAACATAACGCATATTGCCCTAAGTTCCTTGAAGAAAATCAAGATATAACTTGAACACGTAAAGAATTCTTCCCAAATAATATGTAGTATAGGAATATAAGATACTAGACATGGCATTTATTTATTTTACATATTTTATAACACCTGCCCCCATATCAAAAGACTTTAGAAGAATAATAGCATACTAATTATGGTTGGTCCTATAGTCAGCCAGATTTTTAGACTGTATTTGGCATTTTATTTATTTATTTATTTATTTATTTATTTATTTATTTATTTATTTATTTATTTATTTATTATTTATTCAATTTGTATACCGCCCTATTCCCGTGGGACTCAGGGCAGTTTACAGGGAAAAATTTAAAAACAATACAGTATAAAATTAAGTTAAAATTAAATTAAATTAAATATGGCCCCAAAAATTAAAATCCCAATTTAAAATTTTATCCACTTAGCAAGTCTTTCCCAAGGAGCTGCAATAGGCAGATGTTGTTGTTTGATGGTATTAAAGGTATTTTCACAGGATGTAAGCTGTTCCAAGTAAACCTGCCTTTTGCAGTTGACCAATGATGATTTAAAGGTAAAGGTTCCCCTGCACATGCATGCTAGTTGTTTCCGACTCTAGAGGCCGGTGCTCATCTCTATTTCAAAGCCAAAGAGCCAGCGCTTGTCCGAGGACGTCTCCGTGGTCATGTGGCCGGCATGACTAGACGCCAAAGGCGCACAGAACGCTGTTACCTTCCCACCGTAGTGGTCCCTATTTTTCTACTTGCATTTTTACATGCTTTTGAACTGCTAGGTTGGCAGAAGCTGGGACGAGTAACAGGCGCTCACTCTGCTACGCGGCAGTCGGGATTCGACCCGCCAAACTGCCGACCTTCTGATTGACAAGCTCAGGGGTGGCTCAGCTTCTATTTGCAGATGTTTATATTTTATGATTTTCTCCAGTTCTTTCTTTTCTGCTTTGCTGTCTCCAGGTACTGCCATGTTTGCATTTTTGTCTTTCCGATCAACAGTTGTTAAGTCTAGGGTATTATATGGCAAGTGCTTGCATGTTTGAATTCTAAAGTCCCAGAGCAGTTTAACTTCTCCATTTTCATTTTCATTATTATAATTGTTGTTGTTGTTGTTGTTGTTAAAAAGAATCATAGAAATCAACTTCCCTCCAGATAAACACAAGTAACTCTTAAGCAAGTTTGAGAGATCAGTGAAACAAGATAGTCTACAACAATCTTCTAATTGCCTTGAAGGAGGGACCTTTACAAGCTCCTGGGGACAGTTTTACCAATGATGAAACACAGTTTTTATTATTCTAGTTCAGTGTTGTTGAAAAAGAAGGGAAAATACCCTCCAGCAAAGGCCCTTTTGTAATAAATCTCTTTCTTTGGGTTGTGACTGTTGTAATAGCTATTGTCTGGGCACAAGCACTGGCATTTTGTCACTCTCAGTGAGCTTCCTTTCCCACTAGGACAAAGATAGTAGCCTTCAGGACAGCTGCCCATTGCAATAATTAAAAGAATTAGGTCAAAAGAGGGGAGCTGACTGTAAAATCCACTGTGATGAATTTGAAACCAGACCCGAGGACCAAGGACAGGATGGAACCCCTGCTATCAATCACAATTAATACGGGCCATGCAAAATCTCCTTGCACAGGGTACTTTTAAGAAGCCTATTAATTCCAATAAGCTCACTTTTTCCTTCCATCTGGGTCAATACATCCTCATTCAAGTTAATGAAAGGTACATTGGTTTGGAAAGTAGGAATGAAGCAGCAAGCATCTGTGGATAGTGTTCTATGCTGAATGAAAATTAGCAGCTTAATAGGCTGAAACCTGGCAGCAAGGGTCAGGGTAATTTATAATCTGCTCTTTTATAATCATGGTCTGCTCCAGTGGCTTTTTGAAAAGTGGCCTCTGAGAGGTGGGAGGGGATTTGAGTGGGTCATGATCATGACTAATCAATAGAATTCATTGGGTGCTAATATATACCAGCAGCCTCCAGGAGAGTTAATTAAGTCCTCGTCAAAGGCTTCACATTTCCATAGGGAAGGAAGCCAAATTTAAATTGCAACTTCATCTGAACATTCTTGAAAGAGGAAGGATGGTTGGGTCAAACACCTGGACTTTGGTCTAAGCCATGGATCGGCATAGTAGAGCCATCCTAAAACTCCTTTCCACGGAAAATTGCAAAAAATGTAATGATGCTGTAGGTTGATAAGGACACAGGTCAATAAAAGTTCCCCTTTTGATGCCTTGCCAGTGACTGCTGGTGTAGTTTAGTGAGGAGTGTGGAGTTGACAAACCCTTAGCCACATCAGGTAACTTTGGGCCAATCATGCTCTCTCAGTCCAACTCACCTCACAAGGGCTGTTATTGGGAAAGTAGAGAGCTCATGCTCAAAAGGCAAGATTCAAATCTAATAAATACATATCCAAGTTTTGTTTGCATCATTTGCCAAAGGTGACACTGTGTCAAATCTGTACTTCTCAGCTGCCCTAAGTTTTCTTCTCCTACATATGTCTATGGAGATTCTCAATCATCCAGATCATGTTGTCCCAAAGGTGCTTTTTCCAAAAGGCAACTGGACTTTCTTGATTATTTTCTTTGAAAACATTTCACTTCTCATCCAAGAAGTTTCTTCAGTTCTAACTTCAGTTCAGCAAAACATTTTTGAAGAAAAAAAACCCCAAGAAAGTCCATTTGTCTTTTGGAAAAAGCACCTTTGGGACTTCCCCTAAAGAGTGCTTCTGTTTTTCTACCTTACCTTCATAGAATCATAGAGTTGGAAGGGAACTTAGAGGTTCTCTAGTCCAACCCTGGATCTGCCCTGGATCTTAGAACATCTCTGATAGTGCTATGTTTGTCTTAGAACTGTTTTCTTACTGTGATGTGATAGAAAATGCTGCTGCTATGGATCTCTGTTGATGAGAAAGCACCATCATCCTGCTCCCCCTTTGACTGTCCTACTTTCGTTCTGAAAGTCCCTCCTTTCCCTGAAGAAATTCTCAGGGTCTCTTCTTCCCTGAGCCTGAAATGAAACCAAGCAGACCCCTGAGGATGTAAAATATTTGAGAGGAAAAGTGTACAGTAAAATGAGTCTTCACACCTCCATGTCTGGTTTGGACACTTTAAAGCTCATGGAATATGTTGAAAGCTCTTGTACATGCCAGGGCCGTGCACACAAAGGTGGCAGGTTTAATTCTTTCTGTTTAAAAGACAGTTTGAAAAAAAAATAATAAGACTCCTGTGCAGAAGTTAAGACTTCCACAAGCGAGGGGACAAAACCTCTGTGAGTTAAGTAGGTAGCGAGGCTTGAAGCAGAAATCATCTTACAGCTGATTGGCAAAGAGGATTTCAGAAAAGCTTCTAACATGACTTGTGGAAAATGCAAGTGAAGGGGCAGAAGAGAGGCATCTCCAAGGCCAACTTAATTGATAATGTTACACTCAGGGTTAATCCCCTTAGAGCTAAATTTCTAAACCCAAGCACGAGAAAAGAAATGTGGCATGAAGTGACTCTTTGGGGAAAATGTGGTTCATTTATCTTTCTCCACCTTCCCCAACATGATGCCCCCTCCAGTGTGTTCAGTTCCAATTACCACCTATCACAGCTGGAATGGATATGATGCCCAGTAGCAATAGGATTGTACTCTTAAGATATTGAGAGATTCAGGAAAGTTGGTTAATATACAGTAGGGGTGTAAAATTGGCGGCCTGCGGGCCGGTTGCGTCATGCCAAAACCGCACCCACCCCATTGTCAGCAATGGGGAAAAGCCGCAACATGTCACAACACGTGACGTTGCAAGTTTGACGCCCCTGATATACAGTACTGAAATTTGAGACTAATTCCCAGTTCTTTACCTGCACAAAATTCTGGAAAACAGCTCACTCAGTAGTGGAACTATACTTCTTCAGCTAACACCTATGCATCGTCTACAGCTGGGAGATAATTGCCCCCTTCAAAAGAACCATTACGTTCCATCAAATCTGCCACTTTTTACCTCACATACTGTACATTAATATGGAGGAATGTGTTTTATCAGAAATCAGTATGAATAGTAGTATATAAGAGATGGAAAGAACCTTCTAGTCCAGCCCCCTGCTCAAGCAGGAAACCCTATACTATTTCGACAAATGGTTGTCCAATCTCTTCCTAAAAACATCCAGTGTTGGAGCACCTACAACTTCTGGAGGCAAGTCCTTCTCCTGATTAATTGTTCTGTCAAGAAGTTTCTCCTTAGTTCTAGGTTGGTTCTCTCCTTGATTAATTTCCATCCATTGCTTTTTCTCCTCCCTTCAGGCACTTTGGAGAATATGTTGACCCCTCTCTTCTTTGTGGCAGCACCTTAGATATTAGAACACTGGAACATATCATCCCTAGTCCTTCTTTTCATTAAACTATACACATCCAATTCCTGCAATCGTTCTTCATACGTATGTTGTAATCTTCAGTCCCCTAATCATCCTTCTTGCTCTTCTCTGCACTCTTTCTAGAATCTCAAATCGTTTTTATATCATGGTGACCAAAACTGATGAAATATTCCAAGTGTGGTCTTACTAAGGCATAAATCTTATAGCACCTTTTCAGACTAATATTTTTAAAGGCTATAGCTGTTATGAGCTATGACTTACTTCATCTGACGAAAGCATATGCTTTTTGGTAAATTTGGTTCCACAGTGATTATTAAGTGAATCACTCATGGTCATTCTAATTTTTGGCTACCATAATCAATCAACCAATCAGAATAGAGCTGGGAGGGACCTTGGAGGTCTTCTAGTCCAACCTCCTGATCAAGCAGGAGACTCTATATCGTTTCAGACAAGTGACTGTTTAGTTTCTTTTTAAAAATCATATGACCATGCTGGATCTAGATGAGATGAATGACATACAAGACAAACAAACAAATAAATGGTGCTTTCTGCTGAGACAGTGGGACTGCCCCGTGCAGCAGCAGTTCCACTTAAAACTCCATCATGCACAGGCTTCTATTGTGAAATTCATCTTCATTTACAACTCATCTCAGTCCAAACCCAATTTATTGAGTCTTGTAGCAATAGGGGAGTGGAAAAGCAATAGGAAGAGACCACTGGCAGTTGTAGTCACAAATCTGCATTTGGGTGGCCCTTGGACCAGTGGCCATTCATTTTAGTACCAGGTGAGATGTCCAGCAATACTCAAGGTAACTGAGCAGCCCTTCTAGGATACTGCCCACTCTCACATGAGGGAGGGGTTATAAAAAGTAACCTACACATTGCCTACCCAGAACAACATCTGGCAAGTTAACTGCAGCTAGCAGATCATCTCCTTAGCAGTTGAAAATCAAGGGAAAAGAATAGAAATTAATTTTGGGAAGCTGGAACATCCAAACCTTGCTAAATAGAGACAAGGTGTCAAGCCTGAAAGACATATAGCCTTCATAGCAGGCAAACTTTACTGTTATAATATTGACATTGCTGCGTTCAGTCAAAGCAGGCTGTCAGATGAGTGTTCATTACAGGAAACAGTGAATGGATATACCATTCTTTTGGACAGGAAAATCACAGACTGACAAAAGTACTCATGAAGTAGGTTTTGTAATCAAAACTGATCTGCTGAAAAAACATCTCTACCCATTTGACTAAATGAAGGCATCATGAAGTTGATTCAGCTACTCCGTGACGGAATGATGGGACAGGTTCTTTACAATGGTGATGCATCAGCTATATTTGCCATATCCAATGGAGTATAACAGGATGTGCTATCCTGTCAGGCCTAGTCAAAGAACAGTGCAAAACAATCCAGCCAAAATTCAGTTCTATATTTGCTAACACTGCATAGACAGAATCGTGCCAGACTAAACCTATACTATCCCAAGCTAACAGATAAATCCTGGGAGATTCTAGAGAGTGGCTATCCTAAATCTCTTCCCAGATTCAGCTCTGGACTGTGCTGTCCCTTGTCTCACGACCACCATCCCTTGGGATGTGCTTCCTGGGAAACTGCTGTGTTACTATAGTCCATCACATAGCCATTCAATCTGTTCTTCATTTGCATATTGTGTATTCCTGGAGCACAAGGACAGTTATTTACAGTTGATGCTGAACTAATTCTCAGATGCTGCTATGTTCTTTGGCCTGACTACCAGCCTGAACAAGACTGAAGTATTTTACCAGCCGATGCCAAATACCATGATAGAACCAAAAATCATTGTTGATGATACTCAGCTAACAAATATAAACAGCTTCAAACAGTTGGGAAGCATGATCTCAAGTGATGGGGATATAAACAAAGAAATTGACTCCAGAATCAATAAGGCCAGTCAGGCACTGGTGCATCTGTGAACCGGAATGCTCAGTCAATACAACATGCATATTGTCACAAAACCTAAAATTATATACAATTGTAGTTATCCCTTTTCTTCTATATCAGCCATGTCAAACTGCTGGCCCACGAGCCAGATGCGTCATGATGAGATAAGTGGAATACATCATCAGAATAGATGGCACATCTTCAGAATAGATGCTTCACCACTTGCTCTATAATGTACTGAAGTCTGGGAAAAGATGTTACACATGGAAATGCTGCAGATTATGGAAAAAAAAACCTCTACACCACTGTGACATCCCACTAAGGGAACTAGAAGCTGCAGCTGCTGGTGAGCCTTGTGCTATGAAGCCTCCAATATTTTTGAAGTCAGGTGCCACCGAAAATTACAGAAAACCACAAGCAGCATCACAGAATAACACCACAGTTACTATAACAATGGATTTTCAGTGTCCCCACTGTGATAGACTCTGTGCTCCCAGACTGGAACTGCAGAACCACCTTGGTGTCCATAGATGAACTGCACAACAGTCTTTGGTGTCTTTCAACTCAACTTGTAAGCCGCCCTGAGTCTTCGGAGAAGGGCGGGATATAAATGGAATTAAAATAAAAATAAATAAAATAAAAAATAAAAGACTGCCCCCCACCCCAATCTTTCCCTTTTCTTTTTTCTTTTTCTATGCAGATTGTGTATTTAAAAAAGGCTAAAGCTAATGATTATTGATGCCAGGATTTGTCTTACAGGAAAGTCTCAAATTCTACTTTCTGTGGAATTTCTTGGAAGAATTTTACATTTTTTTTTCATTCCATTCTCTTTTAAGGAAGTATTTCATAATCTCAGCAGGGAATCAATGTTATAGTTACTGCTAACTAGTCAATTCTCATCCTGGGAAATCCTCCTGCCTCCATCTTCTCTGTGGTTTTGTAATGGCAGCTGTTTCTCAGCTAAATCACTGAGTGTATTTCAAAATCCACAGAGGCTTTAAAGACAATTGAATAAGGATAAGGCCAGTGCTGACCAGTATAGTAAGCAACATTTGTCTACACCTTATGCACTGCTATTGAACTGCTTTTAATAACTTTGACATCAAAAGCTAATTTGTACCCAACCAGATGGGCATCTGTTCATAGGCAGCAGTTGTATTTCCCTGAATAATTGAAAGTATTCTTTTTAGTGTACGTTGTCAGAAAAAAAGACGTTCTTGCTGATATGAATATAAGAAGCAACTTATATTCACTGCCTAACTAAACATATACTGTCAAGCACAAGACAGGAAGAGGTTCTCTTCTTTTCAGATATAGAAAATCTCATTATCACTAACTGTAATAAATTGAATTTGAAGGGTATTGGAGAAGAGCAGTAAATAGCCCTGTAGATACTTGAAGGATTGCAAGGTGACTTTTCCTACCTGGCAAAGAAACGCCAGCTCATTTAGAAGATATTCTGATTATATTTCTCAAATTATGTGCCAGAAAGGAAGAGTTATTTCTTTAGTCCATGAGCTTGAGGGATTATTCATACTATATATCACAAACCTAAATTTGGGCATGCTTGTCCATCCAGCTCTATGAAGTTAGCTGCTAGAAGTTGATTTTGGCAACTTTATTTACCAGGCAACAAAATATTATAATTTTCATAGTTGATTAAGAGTGCAGTAGCAAGAAATTGGTAACAAAGACAAAACCATAAATATGAGTCCCAAACAGAAAAATATAACTGCACAATCCTGCCCTTCCCAAGTCCTCCCAAAGTCTACAGGAACAAATGGAAGTCTACCATAACACATGCAGAATATAATCCTCCCCTCTGTGCTCAAGAGAAAGGGGAAAGTGACCATATTTTCCATCCTTCTGCACACAGCAAGGACAAATCCAGAAAAAAAATGAACTGAAGAAAGCTGTTCCTTCCACCATTCAGATAATGCATGAACACAATGATACTTTGCAGTGATCCCATACATTCTAAAGGGGGGGGAGGGGGGGAGGGGTAGGGAGGGAGGGAGAGGGGAGGGGGAGGGGGACTGTTAAAGATAAACTGTATGTTAAAACTTTTCAATAAAAAAAAGAAGATTAATCATGGTTACTACCACAAAGTTTTCACAGATTATAACTTTATTAAATATAAAGAGTAAGGCCCTGGAACAGAAATTTTAAACATATATATAGTTGCAGTGCTAAAGAGAAGGATTGATAAAATTAGATAAGTTTGCTTGAAGCTTGGGAAAGACAATTAGCAAAGTGTAGACAAGGTAATTTCATTAAATTTTAAGTTTTGGTCTTTGGTTTGGAATCCCAAACTGGCCAAATTTCCTGTCAATTTTTTTTAATAAAAAGTCAAGAAATTTGCTGAATCAAACCTAGGACAAGAAACTTATATCATTATTAAAATTTCATAATCTACTAAACTAGGCTAAAGTGAACCTCAAGTTTTGCTGTCCTGTGTTATCATGGTGGAGGAGAGGGGAGGTTCCTGCAATAGATACATGAAGAACACCAGAAGTATATGCCAAAAGTATATAATATCCTAGCAGCATCACCGAAGATATATGAAGGTCATCTCAGCTACCCGGCTAAAAGAAGCAGGAACCCATACTGGGCAGTAACAATATAAGAAGATGCTGGAGATGGATGATCATTTTAGCGTCAATGGCGTCATTCAATACTGTGTGGGAGAAGGAAATAGTAAACCTCTTTACTAGGAAAACCAAATGGATAGACAAGATAAAATGATTAATGATATAGTGCTGGATGGTGAACCTCACAGGTTAGATGGTGTTCAACATGCTATTGAGGAAGAACTCAAGAGCTTTTAATTGTGCTTATTATATGGCCTGATTAAAACCTCTAAGATAACTGCTTGCTGATGTTGTAATGCAAAACAGAAAATGTAAAGCTGCAAAAACAGAATTATAGTGGGAACATGGAACATAAGTATGAACAAATGAAACCTCACACAATAAAAAATGAAATAAATCAAGTGTACATTCACATCAGTAAACTGAAAAGGTCTGCATGTCAGCACTTTTAGGAAGAAGATCTTATTGTTTACCATCCAGGACACAAAAATGGAAGGAAGAAGGAAGGTGATTACTTTCATAGTCAGAAAAAACATAGCAAGGACAGTACTTGGGAATGATACAGTCAATGACTGATACTATCAATTAGATTTCATGCACAATCCATTAATATGTTCATTAACCAATCTTATACTCCAACCACTGATGTAGAAGAAGAGAAAGATAACAAGTTTTATGGACAAGGTCAATTTGAAATTGACCAAACATGCAGACAAGATGTACTATTTGCAGTTGAAGACTTGACGAGCAATGTTGGAAGCATCTAGGAGGAAAATGTAGTTGGAATTCAATGGTTTCTTCATTTATAATAATCTCATACAACCAAAACAATTATAGATATGGATGATACCAGACTATATTATTGGTACAAATATGTGGAAAAGTTTAGTTATAAAAGCAAATGTGGGCATGATTCTGGGACAGATCATCTTAGAGAAAAATCTATGTTGTCACTAGGAGTCACATCAACTTGATGGCACATCATGGAGCTAAAATGGGAATGTCTTAGTTCAATAAGTTGCAGAAATCTCACCATTGTTGTATGAATAAAGCCATCATAGAGTATTAACTAAAATGTGCTTTGTTTTGCAAGGCATGTTATGTAATACAAATATAGTGACTCTGTTGTGTTAGTTTGAGTGTGGGATTTACCCTATTGTGTTAACGGAGTTTATTGAACAAAAAAACAAAATACATATTCTTTTCTCTGTTACCACTCAAGTACCTAGCCCCTTAAAAACATTGTTAACTCTTATGCATAAACTGACAGTTTTGGAAGCAAAATGTCCTGTTTAAGAGTTCACCTGACACTTTTATAAGCATTCCAGGAATTTTGAGTGATAATAAAAAAGGAATAAAGAGCCACTCAGCTATCTGTTTGTTTTATATTGTAGATTAGACCCCACCACACTCCTATTAGAAATTGAGAAAATGTGGTGATTATCCCTCCCAGAATCCTGAGAACAAAATACACAATTTTACACTCCCTAGGATTTCAAGTGGACTTTATTCTCATCCTAGGCAGAATTGCTTAAATATTAATTATCATAAAGCAACAGTATTGTCTCAGTCAGTTTTATGCAACCCAACAAAGCAATTGACCTATATCTCTCAAAGCCCAGCAGCTACTTTTCTAAATAAACTTTACAGTCCAGAAAACAGAGATGGGTTTTTACATACAGTTATAGAAAAGACAAGCCAAAAAAAAAGAGAAAGGAGGAAAAGTGGGGGAAAGGGGAAAATCTAGAAATGCTTGGGAAATCTGCAGATTTGGCCAATTGGCTGTTTATCTTAATTAACAGACACGTTTAAAAGCCTTATTCCATTTAATGTATACAGTAACAAGGGGATTTCTTTTCCCTAACATCATGATAGCAATCACTCCAGAAAATTGCTAACTGCCCCCAAAGGGAAACTACAGTTGGTGCCAGAGAACATAGAATAACAGTTGGCAGAGACCTTGGAAGTCTTCTAGTTCAACCCCCTGCTTGATCACCCTATACCATTTCAGACAAAT
Source organism: Vipera berus (assembly GCF_964194415.1). Lineage (NCBI taxonomy): Eukaryota > Metazoa > Chordata > Lepidosauria > Squamata > Viperidae > Vipera > Vipera berus. Next base: position 22,630,661 of record NC_138202.1, read on the forward strand.
GGCTGCCCAGCCTCTTCTTAAAAGCCTCCAGCGATGGGGTACCCAAAACTTCTGAAGGCAAGGCATTCCACTGGTTAATTGTTCTCATTATTAGGAAACTTCTCCTTAGTTCTAGGCTGCTTCTCTCCTTGATTAATTTCCATCCATTTTTTCTTGTCTTGCCTTCTGGTGCTTTGGAAAATAGGGTGACCCCCTCATCTTTGTGGCTTCCGTGGTTCCCAATATTTCAAGACTAACTCAAGACTAAGAACTCTACAAATCATAAGGAATGGTGGCATGATTCTTCTTTGATGATAAATACATATGACCTGTTCAATCTCAGATATCTTTTTTTACATAAATAGTCCTCTTAGAAAATTATTTTGGCCCAGTAGAAGCCTTTTTGCATTTAAGACTGGTCAGACAGAAGATGATGGTTTGCATCAGGTCACCATGTAATTAATGTATTAGCATGTAAGTTGAAGGCATCGCTTCTCTGAGATACATCAGCTCTTTCTAATATATATTAAAACTAAAATGTTTGATCAAAATTGATTTTAGAGTAGAAGAACAACACTCTTCTATATTTGGAATTACTGGATGAAACTCTTTTGAAAGAGTTACTACATTAAAAATCCCACGATCACACATTTCCCTAGAATCAAAGTAAGAATCATAACTATCACCATAACATGTAAATATGGATTGCACAAAGATCCAGCTCACAATATGTCACAGGAGAAACAAGCATATAAAATAACGTTGCTTGGGGAACATGTTTTCTTTAACATCACATTCGGAAATCAAGAGACGTTACATGCAGACAAGCATTTGGATGGAAAATGGGCTGAAGCAAACTATGAGTATTGCAAGGCTCAAATAGAAGAGCTCTCCCTATCTCAGCAACTAGCCTATAGATGCTCTCTATATATGAATTTTTATAGAATTATCATGGAACATTGTTGATTGTACACTCCTCCAGACCATTATCTTTAAGATTTATTTAATTACAAAAATCTATGTTAATCAGAATCAGTATATTTTAGAATTTCTTTATTAGACATAGAGAAATATTTTCTTTTGTTTGGCCTGAATTTATTGCAAATCGGTTTCTATCTCTGTTAACTTTCTCTCCAGGCCACATATAAACAGATAAATCCATACATATCTGATTATTTATATTTGCTCAGCTTGTTCCCTGGGTGTGCTATGAATTCAGTCAAAACCATAACAGCATAAAAATCCAACAATAAATCTTTAAAAATTTTAACCAGCATAAGAATCATCGCAATAAAATACAGTACAAATCACAGTAATAAACCCAGCCAGTGCATAAAAACTAACATCACTATGAAGACCACCAGATTTTTTTTAAAATACCAGATCTTAGTGAGCCAGTGGCTGGGCATGAATATATGTGTGAGATCTTCACTGATTGCCAAAAGAAAGCAAGTCTGAAATGACATCAGATTTCCTGCTTGAGCAGAGGGTTGGACCAGAACAGGGGTCCCCAACCTGTGGGCCGGTGCCCACTACTGGGCCATGGCCTATTGACCACTGGGTCATGTAAGTGGCTGGCCGGTGTGTGCATATGCGCATGCACACATAGCCCCACTCACACACCTTGAGCATCGTGGGCATTCGTGGCCCCACTCGCACGAGTAACCGGTGTTTGTGTGCATATGCATGCACCTACATTCACACATGCCCACAAAACCATCCTTCCACCCCCCCCCTTCCCCTGCTCTGAGCCACCAACCTCAAAAGATTGGGGAATTCTGGACTTACAGAGTCCTTTCCAACTCTGTTATTCTGTTATATGGGCTTCCCTATAAAAAGTATCCTAGAATTTGGGAAAATATGCTGTATGCCAAAAAGCCCAAGTTCTGTGTCTGAGAACCAGTGCTGAGTTAATGACATCAAATCATGCTCAAAAGGCAAATGTGCATATGTTTTGATCCATGGTTCTTGTATAATTGAATCACTGTGTGATCTCACCACAACTCTAAAAATCTTCATATGCAGTTGTGTGCTGATGCCTCTTTCTGCTCATTCTCCCACCTCCATCAAACAGCAGCAAATACAGTGAGAGATTACTTCTTTTCATCTTTCCCATAAGCTCATCTTCTTTTCCAGATATGCTTCTCTACTTGGCCCTTTAATCTCTATCCAACTGTGGGGGGTTTTAATATTAAAATATCAAATATCAAAAATGTCCATGATTCTTGCTTCCTTAAACTCATATGAAATTATTGTGGCTTCTGCAGCTCACATTGTGTCAGCGTTCCCAGGTAGACCAGACAGGGGACACAACCAGATGAGGTAATTTTACTTTACTATAAGGCTACATTAACAGAATCTTGCAAATCTGAAAGTATAAATCTCCCACCATCTCCTTTACAGTGTGAGAACTTGGAGGGGGGGGTGCCTTCTGACGCATTTTCTCCACCCATTATGTAGCTGTGGGCTTTGCCCTCTCTTATCTGACTGTTTCCTAAGCAGCACCTCTTCCCTCCATTTTGCAAGGTCATTTTCCCTCATACCATTACACGTTGCCAGGACCTATGATGTTCCAAAAAGCATAGGAAAAGGTTTTTAGGTTACCAAAAATCTATAATTTATAACTTTATGATATTATGAGACCTTTACTTTGCAGACAATTTGAAATTTATTTATAGATATCACCTGGGGGGGGGCACAATTGTGGAAACAGAAACGCCCTACATGTTTGAAAATTACTATGGGCATTTATTTTTCATTTTACAGTAATTTGCATCCTGTATACTCCCCATCAATCTCTATCTCCATCTCAGAGCAAGCACACATGCAATGCAGTGCAGCTAACAATAATGATGATTATAATTTCTTAGAAGATGAGTGAGTATCTAAATTTGATTACTAAATAAACAAGTACAATAAATAACAATGATATACAAGGATGAAAGTGAGGGAATAAGCTACCTGTTATTTTTAAAAATTCAATTTTTATTCTGAAAAGTTAGTGTTGCTTCAAAATAAAACTTTAAGATCAGTTTAAAATGTCATTAATTTGTAACTCTTAGTGCTTTCCTGGTACACATTCTGTCTTCATTTATTAGTAGAAAAAAAATCTATGTAAAGGAGATAAAGACAAAATAACAATTCAATAACCATTATAGGGTCTTTTTATATTGTATTCAATCTATGTCCCCACACTGTATTAAAGTGTAGTACATACTAGGTTAATATAGCGAGAATTGGTGGCTAAAGATACACACATCTGTTCCAGAGTACCCCCTTTTTAGAAAGTTTAAATTTGATTTTTTTCTGTCACTTATAGAAAAGTTTGGGCATGCTGGAAAAAAAACTTTCACTTAGTGTTGTGAATTCTTGAGTTCTGCTCTAGCCTCACATGGCATCATTAAAAATAAAGAAGAGAAAGCAGGAATTCACCTACTACCACCTAATAAGGGGAATGAACCAGAAAGGGAAGAAATAAGCACTAAAATAGAAAAAAATAACTGGAAAATTCAGCTGGCACTGGGAAAACATTAATTAATCAATGGAATGACTTGCTTTCAGAAGTTATGGATGCTCCAATACTGGAAGTTTTTAAGAAGAGATTGGACATTTGTCTGAAATAATAATAATAATAATAACAACAACAACAACAACAACAATAACAAAGTTGAAAGGGTCATCTAGTTCAACCCCCTGCTCAGGTAGGAAACATTTCAGACAAATGGCTGTCAATCTCTTCTTTAAAACTTCCAGAGTTGGAGCATTCATAGCTTCTGGAGGTAGGTTGTTCCACTGATTAATTGTTCTAACTGTCAAAAAAAATCTCCTTAGTTCTAGGCTGCTTCTCTCTTAGGTTAGTTTCCATCTATTGCTTCGTGTCCTGCTTTCAGGTGCTTTGGAGAATAGCTTGACTCCCTCTTCTTTGTGACAGCCCCTGAGATATTGGAACACTGCTATGATGTCACCCCTCATCCTTCTTTTCATTAAACTAGACATACCCAATTCCAGCAACCTTTGCTCTTCTCTGTACTCTTTCTAGAGTCTCAACATCTTTTTTACATCGTAGTGACCAAAACTGGATGCAGTATTCCAAGTGTGGCCTTACCAAGGCATTGTAAAGTGGTATTAACACTTCACATGATCTTGATTCTATCCCTCTGTTAATGCAGCCTAGCACTGTGTTTGGCTTTTTTGTATTGTTGTGAGCTGCCTAGAGTAGTCCCACAGTGAGATAGGTTGCGAATAAATTTAACAAATTATAACTAATATAGAAGAAGGCATAGGAATGCCAGGGAAACAGCACAACAGTAAAAAGTTTTGCTTTCACAGAAAGCACAGATTTATTTGCTTCCCATTTCATGTCAAACAACTCTGGGCAGCCTACAGCATAAAAACAATAAAAAAACATTAAAATCATCAGGTATAAGATAACAAAGTTCTTTCTTATGGGATTCTATGCATCTGCATTTTATGAACTTAAAATATAAAATGTGGCCTAATGAATCATGTCAAAAACCTATCTAACCTGGTTAAGTTAGGTTTAGTTGCTGATAAAAATGGATGGGTCTTTTCTGATTCCAGTCATGACAATACTTGGCCTGATAGAATTGTGGAGGAAAAGAGAAGGAAGGAGACAAAATTTGAGAAGATTGTTGATGAATGAAGTTGCATAAGATTGAGAACTGAGCCATTCCTATATTTCTAAGATTTTTGCTGCGAAATTACTGATGGGAAGGATACTGGAGAAAGACCCTCGTATGATTATTTGAACAATTTAAGCAATTCAGAAGCTCCATGCCCAGTGTATTGGGGGAATGTAGTAATGTTAATGTGACAGACTCAGAATTAGCCCAAATGTAGTTTAAATGTCTCCAAATTGCTAAATTACTGGCAAATGCATATTCATTTCTTTAAGAAGGACCAAAGTATATTTGCAATTAATAGCTTTGGCAGAAACCAAAGACAGATTAGCACAAATGACACTTAGGAGAAAAAGAGCTGAAGGAAGAAATATTTCTCACATGCAGGCGAGAAAGATATATTAGCAATATTTCAGATTCCTTATTTATAGTGAAGAGGTTTGGAAAAAATGTATCTTAGACTCAAAATTTTCCATTTTGTTTTATAGCCCAACAACCCATTATGTGCAGAAATCAGAGATTCCAAATTTGACAATACATGTTATCTCCAGTACGTGTGTGAATTCTTTCAGGCCTACTAATTTGAATATTGGCTAGCTATTGGCTGTAATTACTCCAATCCTCTTTATAGCAGGATTGATCAGGACTCCCCCTATGAAGACACATATTGTGTGTTCAGCATGAAACAAGTTATTTTCTCATCTTAACTATATTAAGATTAATTATTATGAAATGTAAAACAATATTATGAAGATCTATAAATTGAAACTGATCACATAATGAAATTAGGAGCTCCAGGTACGCTGAGCTGTGAATTCAGGTGGGAGCCTTAGGAGTTAATAGAACTATTATTTGCATTGCTGAGTTAATTAATAAACAGTTTGAACCCTCAAAATCAAAGCTGCATCTTATTATGACTTATAGTGATGAAGTGCTTGAGAACAGTCGGAGGGAGGGAGGGAGGGAGGGAGGGAGGGAGAGAGAGAGAGAGAGATACTGAGCAAATTTAGCCTTCTTATAAATAGAAGTTTCCTGATTGGACATACCTGTAAATGATAACCATTTTGTTCCTGTCAAAGAGAATATCTGTAGCTCAAGGTTGAGCTGTGGAATCCTTGGTGGTCTCCAAGCTTTGTTGTTTTCTTGCAGATGTTTCATTACCCAACTAGGTAATATCATCAGCATGAGTGAGTGTAGGATTTGCTCCCTATTTATATACAATGCACTCACTGTAAATAATGTTACCTAGCTGGTAATGAAACATCAGCAAAATGTCTAAACATAAGCAAGGAAGCAAACCGGCTCAAAGGACTCCATAACCATTTTGTTCGTCTGCTCCAGAACAAGCACCTGAAAGCAGGACAAGAAGCAACGGGTGGAAACTAGTCAAGGAGAGAAGCAACCTAGAACTAAGGAGAAACTTCCTGACAGTTGGAACAATTAACCAGTGGAACAACCTGCCTCCAGAAGTGGTGAATGCTCCAACACTGGAAGTTTTTAAGAAGAGACTGGACAGCCATTTGCCTGAAATGGTATAGGGTTTCCTGCCTGAGCAGGGGGTTGGACTAGATGACCTCCAAGGTCCCTTCCAACTTAATTATTATTATTATTATTATTATTATTATTATTATTATTATTATTATTATTATTATTATTATTATTATTATTATTATTATTATTATTATTATTATTATTTTGTAAAAATCCCAATTCAAATATTCTCCTCAACCCAAAAAGCTGCTGCATTAAACTAAGTATAATAGGAAAGAGGGTTTGATGTTTTACAGGTGGTGCTGCTGGTCATTTATAGCTCCTGGTGAATATTTGTATTTTTTAAAAAAATACAAAACAGTGCTCTTACATTAGTGGGAATACCTTCTTAATAAATGTCATTTTAATGAAAAGTAAGTTTTGGACCACAGTCTCCAAATGACATTGTTGTTGTTAGCTGCGAAGTCGTGTCTGACCCATCGCAACCCCATGGACAACGTTCCTCCAGGCCTTCCTGTCCTCTACCATCTTCTGGAGTCCATTTAAGCTCACGCCTACTGCTTCAGTGACTCCATCCAGCCACCTCATTCTCTGTCGTCCCCTTCTTCTCTTGCCCTCAATCTTTCCCAGCATTAGGCTCTTCTCCAGTGAGTCCTTCCTTCTCATTAGGTGACATTAAATGACATTAATCTAGCTAATTAATCAATTCAGCCTTACAGCCATTATTGCTTCTCTTTAGCATTACTATTAGCATTATTTTTGGCATTGTTACCTGAACTCAGTTTAAAGACATCAATCTCTTCATAATTACCTAGCTAAGCTAGTATGAATGCCTTCTCCTGCTTGTTCACCCTGTATAATTTGGGATCCAACTTTTGCAAACTTTCCACACAAATGGGCTCCATTTTTGCATCTTAGTGAGAAGCAGGTAGCTATGAAAGAGAATACTAAAACTTTCAGGGCTCTTCACTGAATGAATTAGAACAAAACGCCTCCCTGAAACTTCCCTTCAAATATTTGATATTTAGCAACATTGTTATTGATTTTAAATGGTTTTTAGGAAGTATTGAGTGCTTTCTCTGCAGTAGAGCCTGCCTGCATTCCACAGTGATTCTGTCTTCTATAAAGATACACAACACAGAAAAAGTATAGACCTCACTTTTTCCATACAAGATGGACAACTCGGCAAAATAAACCTAGAATAAGCTTACTGTAAAAAAATAGCTTCCACTTCCTTTACCTCTCCTCTCCTGTTCCCCCTGTGTGTGTCTTCTCAGATAATTGCAAGCCTCAACACCCTTTACTTGACACACTATGCAACCTGTTCATTTGCTCTAAAAGCAGTTTAGAGACGAGTGAAGATTATGTTTATTCCAAAATTACCAGATGGGTGAAAACAATTGGCAGAGATGCTTAGAGCTTAGTCTGCTGAGTATCAGATGTGAAGGCTCAAAGAAGACCTGGACTTATATTCAAAATGTCTTAACAGATGCTTTAGAGGAGGATAGGCAGATGTGCTTGAGCAGGAGAAGCAACTTACACATCCCAGGGGTGCTTTTCTCTCCAGCCAACCTTCATACGCCTCATTTCTATGCTTGTAAGAAGGAGGGTTAGCATAAGTACTCTTTTATTTTCCCCTTTTGTACTTATTTGAGCCTTCTTAAATATTAACGTGGTTCCACTTTTCTACTTTCCTTTCCAGCTTTCACTTAAATTCCATCTGTTCAGTAAAAGTTTTGGCTTAGGCCCTTTAATACTCATCCCCGGATGAAATGAATCCAAAATAAGGGCTTCATTTTGCATCCATCCTTCGCTGCCTTGCCTCTTCCTTACCTCTGTTGTGTTCTCAGAAAATCCCATCTTGACTCCTGTCAAATCATAGAAAGTAAGCACTTAGAGACAGCAACATATTTTCTTTTATTACTTCTATTTCTTTATCATAATATGTGTGTAGGGGGGGGGGGGAAATCACAGGATTCCAATTCTAAACAGAAGCTGAATGTGCATAGCCACTACCATATACAGTAGTTGTAGCAAGGCAACAGAGTTTTGAGATGCATCACTTGGGACTGTGCCAAGCATCAATTATTTGGGTCCTCTCAGAAATGATTGCATTAAAGCAACACAATGGCACAATATTTTACTTACTTAGATTATGGCAGCTATTGAGCAGCTTAATTCCATCTTATTGGTTAACCAGGCAGAGCATACTACCTAATGTTTCACATCATGTTTCAGAGCATGCACTTTCACTTCACTTCATGATGGCGGACTGTGTTACCACCAACTCTGAAAATGAAGGGCCGGGAACTATCACCATTTTGCTCCACCTATCATTAATAGAAGATTAATTTTAAATTGTAGCTCCATTCTATTTTATATCAATCAAACTTAATCTTAAATATTATATCCAACTCTGTGTTCCACATATAAAGATACCAATAAACTGGAACAGCTGCAAGAATGAATTATCAAAGATAGTGTAATGAAATGATTTAAGCTTTAAAAAAAAGTGGGGGGGATTCAAAGATCTGACATTGAATTTAGCAGCACTGTCTTAGATCTGGCAACCAGAGAAGAAAAGTGAGGTCATATCAGAGCTCTGCATTGCCTTTTCCTTGACTTAACAAAGACTCTTTGCCAACTGTCACATTTCAGCTGCTTAAGAAAAATCATCATTTCTCTAGCTAGCCATTTGAGGGAAAAGAGGAATGTACCCTTTACCTCAGTTCACTGGGGACACCAGTAACTGGAGAAATAATGACCTTATACCATTGAAGTTATTTTAAAAAGCACAAGGAAAAGTAAATAGCTAAGGGAAATAAAGGTAGTAATAGTAAGGTTTTGAATCAGCAACCTATTTCAAAAATAAAGATTGTAACTATCATGCTATCACAGGATTGCTACAAAAGATAGTTCTGAGACATGTCAGAAGCCATCATAACTGTCACGGGGACAGTCCTGCCTCCACAAAGCAACCAGTGAACAACTGGGATTAGCCTGTAAGGAAGCAAAGTGCATCAGCCAACATTAGGCAAAAAAATGCATTGCAGATTGAAAGTTGCATTTGTAATGTGAGGCAATGACTATAGAACAACATCATCCATTTTTGCCCTCAAAAAAATGTTAGCCCCTTTCTGCCAATAGAGAAACAGGTGTGGACAAACCTCCAAAGCCATCTAAGAGTCATTTAAAATAAAAGAAAGTAAAAGTGTTGTGTGGGACTGAAAGAGAAACACTTGGAGCCTTTCTCTTAAATAACAAAAGAAAACAAGTGCAAGTCTGCATTCTGCTGTTTCTTTTATTCAACAGTCACTTTTAATATGTAATTAAAGTTTCACAGCAGACTGGGATGAGAAAAACAAAATAAAATGTGTTTCAGTAACAATGCCTTTTGCTCCCAGCATTTCTGGCTTGTGCCAGAGTTGATCTACAAGATTAGTAAATTAATGTTAACTACTCCTTAGTTTTTCAAAGGGACAGAAGAGTGGATGGCAAAGGGAGATTTCATTTTTTGCAAACAAAACTAGCACGTCAAGAAAAAATTTCAAGCAACTCTTCTCTAGCTTTTCACTGGTTTGTGTGTTTATGTGTGTTTATGTGTGTGTACTGTGTGTACACACACATGTAAATACACAATTAGACAATCACCTGGTGTATATAGGAATATATATATATATATATATATATATATATATATATATATATATATATATATATATATATATATATATATATATATATATATATATATATATATATATATATATATATATATATATATATATATATATATATATATATATATATATATATATATACATACATTTACTGTATGTTTATATTATGTATCTATTTATTTATTTTGTCTGAGCATTCTCATGTAATAGGAAAAAAGTTGTTTCATTGGTATCTTGAATGCAAACTTATCTATTTTTGCATTTTCAAGCCAATAAAAAATGTAACTTTGATTAGCACCAAAATTTGTATTTACTGTTTTAATGTAGTTTTTAAAATGTAGAAGAAAGCCTGTACAAAATGGATATACTTGTATAAATAATATGCAAAGATATTAGGCAAAAATTGAAACAAAATATTTTGTATTTAGATAGATGTGCATGAAAATGCTTAACTTACCTGAACTTCTATAGGTCAGGCTTGTGAGAACTCATATTCCTTTCCAAATGTTGTGATATAAATTTCAGGGGGAAAAAAGTAGTACTATACAAAAATCTAGTGGCTCAGGTGGCAGTCTCCACTTTTGTAAACATGTGGCTTCTCTGGAATAAATATTTTATAGCAGAGAAGCATAATATAATTCAGAGCATGATTAAATACTGATTTTATTTAGTAACTATAGACAAGCCCAGTCAACCTGCTTCCATTAAAAAAAAATAAGAATTACAATGGTAAACATTGTAGTTAGGCTCAGGGCATGACCAAGTCAAGCCAAATAAGGATGTCAGTTTGCAGGTAGTCCTTGACTCATGACCACAGTTGAATCCAATATTTCTATTACTAAGCCAGGCAATTGCTAAGTGAGTTATGTCCCATTTTATGGCATTTTTGCCATGGTTAAGTGAATTACTGCAGTTGTTAAGTGAATTATGCAGTCGTTAAGCAAATCAGGCTTTCACCATTGACTTTGCTTGTCCAACGCCTGCTGTGAAGGTTGCAAATCGTGATCACATGACCTCAGGAAAATGCAACCATGATAAATATATGGCAGGTGTCCAAGCGCCCAAATTTTAACCATATGACCATGGGAATGCAATTGTAAATGTGAGAACCGATCATGAATCACTTTTTTCTAGTGCCATTGTAACTTTGAACAGTCACTAAACAATTGTAAATCAAGTACTACCTGTATTGTTTTTCCATCACTTTCTACTCTCTGGATGGTCATTAGGAGCCTCCTTCACTGCAGGGTTCTAGCCTCTCTGCTCACTGCCTCAATATAGACAAAGAAGAAATTTGCCAGACAGGTATGAACTGAGACCCCCCCCCCAGACAGTGGTGGGATTCAAATATGTGAACAACTGGTTCTCTCTGTGGATGCCACTTCCAGAAATCTGTTCTGGGCCTGGGCAACAAAAAAATAGCTACCAGTTCTACTGAACTGGTGCAAACAGCTGAATCCCACCACTGCCCCCAGATAAATATGGGCAAGCCTACTATTATCAGGGTACTGTCTGAAACTGGCAGGATGAGAATCAAGATTGTCTTGGATGGAAAAAGACTCAATTTGCACTCCCTGAATCTAAATGAGATCCATAATGAGACCTCAGGATCAGGTGAGTTTTCCACCTGTTTCATATTTCAAGCAACAGTTTTTCATTTAGAATTATTATTTTTTTCAAGTTAGTAAGGAATGCATCTGGTCTGCTTGTAAGGCCTTGGGAGGAATGGCAAATAAACACAAAAAGAAATGTTAAGCTACCATCAAAATAAAAATGTTAAAAAGACGATTATTATCCAGTTCTGCTGTTTTCTTTTAATGCTGCATTTAAAATTAATGATGTTTTTATGGGATTGCAGTCTGATTATATTAGTCACAAGACACAACACAGAAACAAATGAAACAAATTGTCAACATCACTCCTTTAAATCCCATTAATTTCAGTGAGACTTAATTTCTTAACTATAAGAGAAATTCAACGGTATAATCAATTTCTCAGAAAGGTGATGGGCTCCTTTGTTCAAGCAAAGAGTAGAGAGTTATTTGTCAAGGATGCTTGAATTTGTATTCCCAGATTAAGAATAAGGTTGGACTCCATAGCCTAAATGGCCTCTTCTGATAGTATGATTCCATAAATCTGCAACAATTTGGTTTCTCAGCTATTTCCTGGAAGAGAGGCATGGTGGCTCAGTGTCTTGAAAGATGATGGAGGAGGTCTCTATTCTGGCAGTTCAAGTCCTAGCACTGCGTGATGGGGTGAGCTCCCATCACTTACCTTGGCTTTTGCCAACCTGGCAGTTTTAAAGCACGTTACATGCAAGTAGATAAATAGGTATCCCTGTGGTGGGAAAAACAATAGTGCTTCATGCAAGCCCAACTGGTATCAGATCTGCCAGAATGTGACACACAAACTCAAAGTGACATCAGTGGAGAGAAAAGCCCCAGATGACACTGCAGAATGTTGTTAGCCATTCTGAATGCTGAGCTAGTTTGACACCTGTGATGTATTTTTGAACAGCACATGAGTGTGAACCAAACAGACAAGCAGTCTTAAACAGCCAAACAACTACTCTGTATTAACACTGTAATTTCTTGGCTAATGTACCATTGCCATACACTAAATTAATATTTCCTGGAAGTGGGGAGGAGAAGAAGGACATAGGAAAAAGGACTGAGGTAAAAAAAATTCTCAGGTGGGACCTACAAAGATCTTCAGTATTGGATATATACTAGATGTTTTCTCTGGTGGGATTTTGGCCTTTGTATGCTGAAAAATGTTCTGCTTCAGATGTCTTTAAGGCAGCACAATCGTCTGTCAGAAATGCTTTGATCTGGATTTCTTCACTGAGAAAGATTGGATTCAGTGACCTAAATGCTGCTGATGCTGTGCTATGATATAATTCTCCATCTGGTTGCTACTTACTGTAGGAATTCTTGAAGGCACTTGCTCAAATAGGAAGTAAAGAAAATAGTTGGAAATGTTTAATAAATTATAATATATTTTAATATAATTTAGTCCCATACAAGCCAGAGGCAAACAATGTTTTCTTCTCCTTGAACTCAATGGAATTATCAAAAGTCACAAGAAAAAAAATGCAACAGAAAATTCTCCCCCTCACTTTCACTTTTTCTCTCACCCTTCGCTCACAAAAGCCCCCCCTCACTCGCCCTTTGCTCACAACATCCTCTCCCCTACTCTCACTCACTCTCACTTTGCTCACAAAAGCCTCTCTCTTGCTCTCTCATTCACAGACGCTTTGCTCTCAAAAGCTTCTCTCTTGCTCTCTCATTCACTCACACTTTGCTCGCAAAGGCCCCCCACTCGTTCTCTCCTCACTGCTTCACTAACAAAAGCCTCCTCTTCTCCCTTTTTCTCAATGTGTTTTTTTCTCTGCCTCTCCTGCCAAAACCTGCTCCTTTTATAGCTTCTTCTCTCTCTGTCCTTCTCTTCCTCCTTTTCTCTTCCAAGTGCTCCAGAAGCGCCAATCAGCAGGTAGTCGCATGCACAGATCCTGGGGCTTCTACCAAGCCCTGCAGCTCCAGCTGATCTCCTCCAGGCCTGTGCAGCACTTCTTTGGCTCGTTCCCTCCCCTGCTACACTTGGCTAGGAGTTGTGCACCACCTGCCAGGTGCTAAAGTACCACCAGTGGCATGCATACCACTGGTTGAAAAGCCCTGGCCTAGAAGACCTCCAAGGTCCCTTCCAACTCTTTATTCTGTTATTCCATTAAAATCACCATTAGCCAGTTGCAAAAGGCAACTTTATTTGGAACAGCTTACGTTTTGCAACTATGTGTATAGCACCACCAAACAATAACATCTGCCTATTCTAGGTCCTTGGGGAGGACTCAATAGGTAGATAAAAATACCAAATCCAGTTTGAATATCTGGTTGACCATCTGTCTCAGGAATTCTGAGAGTTGATGTCCACCGGTCTTACAGGTAAAAAGCTTGGGAAACCCAGAATTGAACAATATTGGATTGACTAAGTTAGTCTAGTACAGAATATGTGCAAATTAAGCCATTCCTTCTTACCAGAGAAAAGTTTTTTTTAAGTGACAATACTCCTGAAGGCACAGTCTGGTTGGGCAAATGCAGAAGCTGGAATGGATAAAAGTGCAAAAGACAAAGAGCAGCTTGTCTTTTTTTTAATTCACAGGAAGCCTGTCAAAGTCCTATTAATAGTGATATTTACTTAAGGTTTATCCCCCCCCTCTGCTTCACACAAAGAGATTCCTATTTATGCTATTTATCTTTTTCTTACTCCTGTCCTCCCATATAATAATCTCAGAAGCTGTTTATCTGCCTATAATGCAAAGCAAAGGTTCACTTGGGGATTGACACCACAGATGTGGCAAAACTCTGCTCTTCTGATACCTACAGACAGTTCAAGAAGAGAAGTAGGTTTCCTCTCTCTCTTCCTCTCTTTTTTTAATTAAAAAAAGTGAACTGTTTCTCAGCCAAGCAGCTCCTCACAGCCATCTGCCAGAGTGCTTTATTTCTCAAAGCAAATAGCTTATTACCAACATGCACAAAAGGGAGTATATTTGAAGCAATTAAATAACAACCCAAAAATTATACAGCTGTGGGCTTTGAAATATGTTTAATTAAATGACTTTTTTCTCCCCTCCTCCCATAAATGGGAAAATCTGGCTGGCAGGATATAATAATAAGCTAGTCTGCAATTGCAGTCAGTTCTGAAAAGTTCGCAAGGGCTTTTATAAATCACTGATGAAAGTGCCCTTTTTATAAAGCATCTCTTTTGAAATGCTTCAGACTGTGTACACAATACAGAAATGGGACATGGCTTTGGAGATAGTTTAAATTTATAATAAGCAGAATGAGACCAGGTGATGGCTATTGGTTCAGATATTGAGGAGGAATATCAGTTAACAATGGAATGCAAGCACGGTAAGATGGGTTATTGTCAAGAAAATGAGTTAATTAAAGAAATCATTGGCGAAAAGGGTTGGAAATGAGGAACGGAGTAATTATTACAATTAAGACTATTCAAGATGTAAAGAACATCAGTGCACAACAACCAATTCTTTGTGATGGAAAAATTCACCTAAGAACAGACCAACAATTGAAGCAGATATAACAATCATTTTATTAATGTTAGCAAATTGCAATATAGCAAGTCACTGCAGTTAAACAGTAAAGAGCACCAGAGACTGGTCAACAGAATTCTTATATAGGGTTATAGAGATGGAAGATGGGCATACATACACATTTGACT